>NC_065903.1:4242424-4545454 GCF_905147045.1 Nymphalis io
AGTAGATTTTATTCCAATAAAAACATAAATGTGGAACGAGAGCCAAGTTCAATATTATGATATATGCCTTGGTTGTTGACTTCAACGACAAAAAAAGTAATATCTAAATGGGTGCCAAGTTCAATGGTCAGTCCTGAAATTTATTTATAACAACTTAAAAAATAATTTCTTCTTATAACTTAGGATAATATATTGAAGCCTAAGGACTGACTTGGCTAGTTCTAATAACGAAATAAATACGAAAGTCGACTATACTCTTAGTTATAAGTAGTTATAAGTAATAAAACTGATATGTTTGGATTAAAAAAGCTTAAAATCTACATAAAGATCGGCTGTCATCAATTTTGATTACTAATACTTATATTACAGGCACTATAAGTAAATGTTCCTAATAGAATCAATTAATGGAAAAATATAACAAAATGATAAAAAAATTACTAGTTTCAGATTTATTCATTTGTAATCACCCAACTACCTATCTGGATTTTTTTTTTATAGAATAGGAAGGTGGACGAGCATATGGACCACCTGATGGTAAGTGGTCACCAAACGCTCTTAGACATTGGCATTGTAAGAAATGTCAACCATCGCTTATAGCCAATGCGCCACCAACCTTGGGAACTAAGATTTTATGTCCCTTGTGCCTGTAATTACACTGGCTCACTCACCAAATTGCCAAATTAGAACTTTCTAGGTCATCTGGAACTGGGTTAGAGTTTTAATTTATAGGTCAGTCAGTGATAAAAATGACGATTTTTGGACGTTAATATCTAAATGATCGTTTGAGGTGTGTTTATTAAATTGAGAGCACATATGTATCTCATAAGTTTTAATATATGAGACAAATTTGAAATGTTTATGGGAAATGGTTTTTGAGTTATGAGGGGGTCAAAAGTGGCTCCAAATGATTCGTGTAATGTTACACACGGTGCTGCTCGTCAGTCCTGTTAGCTTCAACTGGGCTTGACACGCTACCGCGTGTCTAGATAGTAACGTCAATTAATTGAATCATTTATTCAATATACTAAAACATCAAAACGACTTTTTTTTACAATGAGAGATACAACTATAATAAAGAGTTCCTTATCTTTTATTTTCTTTTTTAATTCATACTGATTGTAATGATCACTATTACTGGCTCACTACTACACGCAGCAATAGCGCAGGCGAACGTCCAATCCGCACGATGTCTAATAAGGCTGCTTGATTGACAACTACCCTCTCCAATCGTGTACATGAGACAATGTATTTTATCTATTGCATAGATACAAACACTACATCCCTTCCCTTTTAACAAATTGCAGTTATTGTAAACGTAATCAATGTTGTTAAATAATCACACTGAACTACTTTTATTTTTTTTTACTCATACTATTTTAGTTATCAAATATTAATTTACGTATTATTTTCTTCCATTATGTGATCCTCGTTTTTATCGGACTCTTCTTCTATCGATTCCCAATGTCCTTCCACACTCTTCAAGTGAATTACGTTCCTTCGTAATCTTTGTTTAGTTTCTTCATTCCTTATTGTAATATCCCCTCCTACTGATTTTTCCACTACATGTGGCTTAGGGTTAAAGGTAGTTGAGAGGTTATTAGCATTTTCCATTTCTTTTACGTACACCTTCTCTCCTTCTGTCAGTTCTAGGTTTTCCGCCCTTCTTTTACGATCTCCATACTCTTTCCCTTTTTCCTCATGTAACTTGTCTCGTTCTCTAACTTCCGTGTCATCTGATTCATTTATATTTATCAACATTGGGATTTTGTACCTGTTCAACCTTTTGAAGAAAAGTTCTGAGAGCGTCTTTCCTGTGACTGAATTTGGAGTGGAGTTGTACATAATTAAATATTCATATAGTGTATCTCTCATATATATTACATTTACTTATTATAAATAATAATAAATAAATGTGCTGTCGAAATGGAGGACGTTAGTAGCTACGACACATTAATATACTATTGTAGTTACTATCGTATATATTGTTTAAGATATATATAATTTGTTCAAAATAAAAATAAATAAATATATCTCGTTTTTCACTAGAACCTCGTATTTAGAGTTTTGACGCTCCACTTCTTCATTCATTTGCGGTCAATATGGCACCGTATTAAAAAGGTTAATGTTACAATTACGACAAAAAAATTTGAATTCCTCACTAACGAATTGCCGCCCGTTATCAGCAGTAATTGATAGCGGGTAGCGCAGTCGACTAAAAAGTTATTTTAAAATCTTTATTATTTGCGAGTTCGTTATGGTTCTGGTAATCTTGATTTCTTTATAGCGACTGTAATAGTCAATGACTACTAGGATATAATCATTATTCGGTAAGGGACCTAATAGATCCATAGCAATATCAACCCTTGGTTCAGATGGAAGTTCTCGACGTTTCATTGGTGCTGATGGGTTTGGTAAGCTCACTAGGGTGCATCCATTGCAGCTTTTTACCATCAATTCAACGTCTTTATCCATTCTAGGCCACCAAACCTTAGAACGAAGGTGACTCTTCATGGCAACAATCTCCGGGTGTCCCTCATGATCTGCTAGTAAAACCTGTTTCCTAAGGTTCTGAGAAATAACTATGCTGTTTCCTCTCAAAAGGATATTCTCGTAAAAACACAATTCGTCCGAAAATATTTTATATGATTTCACAGACTCATCCCACTGGTCCATTCCATTCTTAACATTCTTGATTTCCTGATTGCCTGCTGATTCTTTTATTATTTCTTGCATTGAAGTTGCACAGGGTCTGGCGAGTTCGACCATTTGGTGGACATAATTCTCTTCTAATGAAAAGATTGGCCGATCTGAGTATTTACACAGCCGTGATAATGGGTCTGCAATATTGGTATTACCCGGTTTATATTTTACGTTGTAACGATAAGCCTGGAGTCGCAAAACCCATCTTTCAACATGGACGCATGGTTTTGATTTCGGACTGAACAGAAATTCCAATAGCTTGTGATCTGTTATTAAATCCAATTCTTTTCCAAACAGAAACGTATTAAAATGCTCAATCGCACATACCAGTGCAAGAACTTCTTTTTCTGTTTGGCTATATTTTCGCTCACATTGACTGAGTGTCCTATTTCCGTATGCAATAATTTTTGGTCCTTTATTGTCTATCTGCACTGAGACTGCTCCTAGTCCTACATGATGTGCGTCCGCTATTACTTGCGTCTTGTCTTTGATATCGTAATATCCCAAAGTTTCTATTTTAGATAGCATCTCCTTTAGCTTCTCAAATACTTCATTGTCGTCATCCTTCCAGTATTTTTCTATGTTCGCCATTTTTCCAAGTTTCTGTCTTAATATTTGTTTTAGTGGTTCTGTTGTCGTGACCAAATTCGGGATCCATTTGTTTATATATATAGTTAACTAGACCTAAAAAACTTTCCAATTCTTCTATTGTTTTTGGCAATCTAAATTCAGTTATACTTTTTATATATTTTGGCAGTGGTTTTACTCCTTCCGGTTTACGTTCATGCCTTATGAAATGTATTGTCTGTACTTTGTAAATACATTTCTCTTGATTCAACGAAAAATTTTTTTGCTTCAACTACTCCATCACTCTGGAAAGTCGCAAGTCATGTTCTCTTTCGTTGCTCCCCCAAATTAATATGTCATCAATAAAATTTATATTGTACTTCTTCATTTTCCAGGGAATTTACTGTTGTTTCAATTCGTTGTCGCTTGTTACAGTCTTTTTCTCTTTCTTGATATTGTGCGAGTTTACGCTTTTGTCGAAATGATTTAGTTTTGCCGCATCTTTGATAGTAGCCTAATTTACCACATCCGTTACATTTTTCTTGTCTTTGGCTGGGCAAGGAAGACCTTGGGAGATATGCAATATATTTCCACGTCTGGAACACTTTGGCGTCTTTTCCTCTTCACTAAACTCATTTCCGTGCGGTTCAAAAGTCTTATTTTGTTTAAGGAGGAAATAGTCATCTAGTTTACTAAGAGCTATTCTTTCTAGCTATTTTTTCTTTTTTTTATTTTTTTACTGGTGGTAGGGCTTTGTGCAAGCTCGTCTGGGTAGGTACCACCCACTCATCAGATATTCTACCGCAAAACAGCAATACTTGATATTGTTGTGTTCCGGTTTGAAGGGTGAGTGAGCTAGTGTAATTACAGGCACAAGGGACATAAAATCTTAGTTCCCAAGGTTGGTGGCGCATTGGCTATAAGCGATGGTTGACATTTCTTACAATGCCAATGTCTAAGGGCGTTTGGTGACCACTTACCATCAGGTGACCCATATGCTCGTCCACCTTCCTATTCTATAAAAAAAAAAAAATCTGAAAATATCAACATTCTCCTCAGGTTCCACGTTTGCTCGAGGCAAATTGTAGAATCTTTCCTGCAAAGCACTCCCACCTAGAACTAGCAATGTAGCTCTCTTTTTAGCTGAAATCGTGATATCGGCGGCTTCAAGGTAAATTTGGAAGGATCGTTTCCATTTTTCCCATCTCAGACCAACTGAAGCACTGTCACACTCAGTATCTAATTTTTCAGGTGGCGGTAACTGATTTGCCATGATTAATTGTATCGGAGCGACCTCTTATTTACAATACTCTTATTTAAAAGATATCCAATATGTTCTAAATTCAATTTAATGAACTTCTTATTTCCAATTTAATGGAAATCTAAATTTAAAGTTTATTTTCAATTGAATGAAAATCTAGAATTAATTTGTAATTTTCTAAATTCAATTTAATGAACTTCTTGGTTCCTATTTAATGGAAATCTAAATTTAAAGTTTATTTTCAATTGAATGAAAATCTAGAATTGATTTGAAATTTTCTAAATTCAATTTAATGAACTTCTTATTTCCAATTTAATGGAAATCTAAATTTAAAGTTTATTTTCAATTGAATGAAAATCTAGAATTAATTTGAAATTTTCTAAATTCAATTTAATGAACTTCTTGTTTCCAATTTAATGGAAATCTAAATTTAAAGTTTATTTCAATTGAATGAAAATCTAAACTTGGACCACAATAAATACTACACCTAATAATTCCTTATTTTATTCACTTTGCCACGCTAAGTATGTTCCTTTCAATAAAACATACCGTACTGTAACAGCCTGTGAATGTCCCACTGCTGGGCTAAAGGCCTCCTCTCCTCTTTTTGAGGAGAAGGTTTGGAGCTTATTCCACCACGCTGCTCCAATGCGGGTTGGTGGAATACACATGTGGCAGAATTTCAGATAAATAAAACATAGTTAGTTAATAATTATCGAATGTATTGAATTTAAGCTTGTAACCTCTATATGAGTATATTGTGGTTGATTAATACATAAAACTTGTAGAAAATACAACGTTATCAAAAAAATCAAATCACCAATAAATGTTCAAACAGGTATTTAATATTTTATTTGGATTACCTACTTATGAACAAAGTGTTAATTAGGTTACAAGAAGAAATTATTGTAAGAAGTATAATTATCTAATTATTTTGTTACGATTTTATTGAATAAACACGACGGTACATTTAACAAGTCACTTGTTGTTTTCTGAATTAGATACTATGTGAAATAACACCTGTTCTATTAGTTTAAATATTATTAAAACATAAGGAATGGTAGGTTAACGTTTTTTCCTTTTTCCATACGATTTTCACCGTTTAGCGAATTGAAATTTTAGATAACATATTACATATTTTGTATAAACATATTCCTTTACGATTTTACAAATTACTTTTACTATATTTAAATAGAATTCATGCCGTAAATAGATTGTAATGTGACTTGTTTGGTTTCATGAACAATTAATCACTTCGTATTATCATCTTCCTTTCCTTTAAAATAAATAACGTTTTTATTTACTGACCTTTACTCTCGTCGCCACTTGTAATGATCACTATCACTGGTTCACTACTACACGCAGCAATAGCGCAGGCGCACGTCCAATCCGCACGATGTCTAACACCAGGCTGCTTGTTTGACAACTACCCTCTCCACTCGTGTACATGAGACAATGTATTGTATCTATTGCATAGATACAAACACTACACTGATGTATAATATATACAAAATTAAATTACACTTTGTTCAAGTAGGCTCTTATAAGCCATTTTACAAGATTGAATTATGTGTTAAGCAATCGTTTCGAAATGCCGTTTGTACGAGTATCTTGAAGAACAGGCAATCAAATTCCTAAAATATACATAATTGTTTAATTATCGTTCTTCCATTATTTAAATAACCTGAACAACTTTTTGTTTTTTAAAATAATATTATTGACACTTTAAATTTCTTGAAAATAACATAAATATTTGCATCATCGTTAATTATGAATTATTTTAATAACAATCAATTTGGATATTTTACATATAAAATGATTATGATATAAAATTCCAATAAAGGTTGCTGAAGCACTCATCAGAAAACTTTTAGGGAATGCAATGAGATATATTAATACTGTTTTTGGCTGAATATGAAGCGATCGATATTTCGGTGCAATATTAATCAAACTGCTAAAAGTAAAAATAATATATTAAGCCCATGCACAACAATTTAGAAATTTAATATTAATAATTTGTTATTATTATTATTAAGAAACATGTTACTTTATTTTTATATACTATATTCTGAACATATTTTTATGAGATATTGTTAGAAATATGTTAAATAATGAAATAAATGTAAATTTTTATCTGAAATGTAATATATTTAAAAGTTTCATGTATAAATTTCTCGCTTTCAATCATTTTTCTTTAAACGATATAAAAACAATACCATTTTTAAAGAATTTTAATTTCATCGCAAGTAAATCAAACGATCTTCATTGGACTCAATTGAGAAAGTCTACGAACCGTCAAAATTATCTTCTTGATTGAAAAACAAAAATTTCTGACACGAAAAGTCGGAATGTTAAAATAATTCGAAGAATATATTTTTAAATATATCTCAATCTACAAGTGACTGAATTGAAAAAATATAGAAAACGTGCAAGAAAAAGAAATGAAAGCAAATTAATTTATGATTAATAATCTGACGAGTATTTGATATTTCGTTAATGAGGCAGACATTATTAAAAGCGGTTATTTTATTGTAAGAAACTCCACTCGTTACGATAACATGCATTGTCAATTAACAGATTAAAAAAATATCGAATGATCATATTAAAGAAAAAGGCTCGTTACGAGTATGATATATAGAATACGAGCAATCTACAAAATCCCGCATTTTTTTTCTATAAAATGAAATTAAAAAAATTAATGATGCCCTATTTTACTTATAATTTACTAGAAACTAAAACGACGTGCCACCACGTGTTCGACTGCTTCTCTGTTAATTTTATTTTTTAACATAATAAAGTTTTTTAAAAACATTGAAAATTGATATAAATAAAAGAAAGAAAAAACATTAAATAAGATGGCTGTTATCTTTAGACATTAAGCAAGAATTAGAGAATTCAGAAACTATACTTATGTAAGTAGACTTAAAGATTAGGTATTTTGAACATTAACACCACTTGTATATTAAGAATGTATAGTATAACCAAACAACTGTTCAATTATAATAAGTGGTTAACTGTAAGACTTAAGAAAGTTACTTTACCACAGAGTAATAAAATCACAGAGATTTATTTTTTTATTTTATTAGAACCAACAAAATTATATGTATTGTTGATGTCTCACTTAAAGGCACCTACAACGTGCATTTAAGAAAAGTAAATCGTATGAATATAAAATATTAGTAGAAAATTTATTAAAAGGAATGAATTAAACACAATTAATCTTTCTTAAAAATTATACAAAAGAAAATAGTTCATTTTTAACAAATACAAAATTACAATTAAAAAAGCAAAATAAAATTTACTTCATACTTACCGCCTGACATCTTCCGCTGAAGGGTCAAGCGATTTTATTAGTTTATTTTTAAATATTTCTAATTTATCTGCAAGCATAGTGATTTATTTCTTAGCGTGAATTAATTAATCGCAATGAACTCTTACATAATTTAATTAATTAGCAACGAAGCGTAATTATATGATATAAATTAACAAAATATAATATATTAAAATGCAATTTACCTAATTCAACAATCGTAAAATGATACGAGACAAAAATAAACATATATTATTGCGACTTTATTACAACACAAAGTTAAAAAAATAGTCTAAAAAATTTACTTTAAATGGCTGGAATATAATATTTATTTTCAATTGCATAATGATTGTAAAGCGGTAATTAAGACGAACACATTTGTTATGAGAAAATATGACAAAACAAATTACAACATTATCAATGTAATCATATACTCAAAATTCGTAAGTCTATTGATTGTGAAATCTGTGCTACGAGAAATCTAAACTAAAGAATAGCGCCGGATTGTAGCTCACCGTAGGCAGTACCACCGCGGCATCGTAGTGAGATAGACGTACGCTACGCGCTACGAGGTTTCGTAGCTGTCCCATAGTGTCTCGTAAAACTCGTGATTTTAAGGAAAAAATAAAATGTACTCAGTGATTGTGTAGTGTAATAATAATTGCAGTGATTTTTTTTAAACGAAATTTTGTTGTTTCGCGAATATTAGCACAGGTAAACTGTAATGCGGACGTAAAAAATGAGCCGTAAATGGTTAGGAAACAGTACCCACAATTTTATTTCGTTTTATCCTACGGTACGTTAAGCGTTTCAGTCTAATGGTGTGTTAAGATAACGTCAGTCGATTTTACCCTGAGCGTTTCTAGTTAGCTATTAACGTCGAAATGTCTATCTTTTTGTTGAACTAAATATAAATTTCGTGAAATAAGTTATGTGAGATTGGCAGATTAATAAATTTGTCTTCTAGTTTCAATCCATATCAATTTATTCTATTTAATTGACTAATCACTTAATAATAATATATATAATAATCTGTAAACTATATATCTTATTTCAGAAGCAATAATGAACATTTCTTAAGAAAAAAAAGAGTACCTATCAAAAAGTCTTCGTACCATTCAAATTTATTTAAAAAATGTTCGTGATAAAAACAAACAACTGCGAGCAACAATTAAAACTTTTGCTATTACTTAAGTTAACAAAAGATTCGTTTCACAATTGTTTCAAAATGAGTATTACTTTATTTCATTCTGTTTTTTTGTATTACCTCTATAAAGGTTGGCTTAAATATTTGATTTTTTTTAAACAAACATCGAATAAAATGTATTTTCTTGTTAGTTATCGAGACTACCGTGATGCTTAAATCTAAACGTGATTATTTATAATAGTTCCACATCTGGCACTTCTATAGTAAATTACTACTTAACTGATTGATATTTATTTAATTCAAATTACACCTCAATACCGTGCGTATGAAAACACCTACAATAATATGGGGCGTTTATAATCAAACGCAATTGAAGAGTGTTATCCAATTTCCCGTATAAGGTCAAACTACTTTATTAGACGTACTGTTTTTAGCAGTATCACTTCTATCTATTTTATTTTCGAGAAAATGTTTTCGGTGTTATTAAGGATACTCATGTTATTCTTATATTATATGAGACGCTCGTAATATTCTGCCTTGTGAGTAAAGACCGGTGCCTTACCTGTTATCACATATTCTAGCTAAGGTCGTTTTCAATTCTCATTTTTGTGAGACAGCTATTTATATCGATTATGACTATTCTGACTTTGTTACGACATTGCTTCTGCAATATTACAAAATTTTATTTTAGTTTTATCGCAATCGAACGACTGTGGAAACGAGTGTCCATATCTTTCTTCTGAAAACTACCCCAAAGAAAATTTATATTTAACATTAATAAAAACTTGAATCAGTATTCGTTTATTTTTATTAAGGAAACAAATATTATAAATTAATTTAAATTTATATTGGTTAGGCGAAAAAAAGGCCACTGATGGAAATTCACCACCACCCATAGACTGAGAAATATTAACCATTCCTTATATCGCCAATCTGCTACTAATTTTGGATTATAATAAATTTTATGCCAGCAATTATACTAAGAAGTGCTGTTTAACAAACAATTTATAGATATCATGAGTGGGGTGGCGCAATGAGGCGGCCATGCACAATGCCCTACAATGAAGTAAAATATGTGTCGTACATACAAATAATAAATTTGTGATTATAATTCATCTCGTGCTTTACGGTGAAGGAAAACATCGTGAGGAAACCTGCATGTGTCTAATTTCACTGAAATTCTGCCACATGTGTATTCCACCAACCCGCATTGGAGCAGCGTGGTGGAATAAACTCCAAACCTTCTCCTCAAAAAGAGGAGAGGAGGCCTTTAGCCCAGCAGTGGGACATTCACAGGCTGTTACGGTTACGGTTACATACATATACATATTGCACCAATTTTATGAGTTTAGAACGTTATTTAATAAATATTTAAAAACTATCTATCAACTTAAAATAGATTAAGTGTGTAATAAACTAGCGAAAAAAATCAAAACACGAGTCTTTCGTGCGAACAAAGACCCAGGCGCTACCTAATACTTATACGGTAAATTTAACACTTGAGTAAAAAATTTGAGCTCGATGTCGAAAGAATCATGATTCAAAAAGGATCTTTGATCTCATCCCATTACTCACGTAAGCTTTTCAATGGTAATTCAGCATCTCTACGTAAATAAAGAAACTGAAAATAAGTGAATATTCCTTTGCAATTTAAGAATTCTTGGAGCGATGCTCAATATTGACTTCGTCTGTTTCATGACCTATTTTTTAGTAGTGTAGCTGATGAAACTAATATTACTTATCTCCCGTTCTATTCAATTATTTTTTTCGTATTTATTATGTTAACGGTATTAGAATAATATCAAATTATTATAATGAATATTCAAATCTAGACATCTCAAACACTTTCGCTAGGTAGTATATTTTTATATGACTGCCTCGTTGGTCTAGTGGCTTGATGTAACACCGCAGACCCGGAGGTCCTGGGTTCAATTCCCAGGTTGGGCCAGTAAAAAGTTATTGGGTTTTTCTGTCAGAAAACTCTCAGTAGCATCCCGGAGTCTGGAAATTGGAAGTGTGTACACTCTCGTGCCTCGGAAAGCACGTAAACGTTGGGTCCTGCGCCTGAACTCTTTCCGGTCGTGTCGGATTCCCGTCCCATCGGATTATGAGAGTGAGGGAAGAGAGAGTGTACCTACGTTTGCGGACACACTTGTGCACTATAATATTTCCTGCGCAGTTGGCTAGTTTCTCTTGAGATTGGCCGCCGTGGCCGAAATCTGCTGAAGGACATTATTAATATTATATTTTTATAACATATTTTATTAATAAAAAAGGCGCGTGTACTGTACTATCAAACTCATACTATGAAGTATATATTTTTACATATATAAGTATAAATTTAAATATATAACTATTAAGTAATTGTTTAATTATTTATTTTAAGCTATATAAAGTCATTTTCATTCATATATTCTACAAATAAAATTAAAATAAAATGAAAAATATTCATTCCAAATTTATACAATAAAACTGTTAATAATAATAAATTACTGATAGTAATTTACCTTTTCGGTTTTTCGATATAATACACCATTAGTCTTTGACGGGTATACGTGTAAGTACATAATTATTTCAATCTCTTTCGTAACTAACTTCGTAGTGTAATTTTGTGTTGCAATATTCGTTTCATCATATTATATTACCCTCAATGCGTTTTATGAAGCATAACTTCAATAAAAGTATAGAATATTTAATAAATATCTTATCAACCACTTGCTTATATTGTCTTTATATATTATGTCATCGTGGAGGCTATTTGGTATTTTAATAAAAACTATTTCTCATAATTTAATAACAAAAACAAACTGTGTGTGTTAATTTTCGTTATTTTATTATTACGTTTTTTTTTTATTATGTTATGTACTGGTTTTAAATTATTTTATTGTGATTGTGAATATCGCTGTTAATTTGTCTATGGTAATGAAGTAAGTACTAGTTATGGATTTAATAGCTTTGAAATAAAATTATATAAAAATAGTAATGATTTCTTAGAATTTGTTTAATTATATGGATTCATTTTTAAAAGTAAAGTAGAATAAACAAATTGTAAACATCCAAACAAGTGCATCACTATTAGTCACTTTAATTAATGTAATGATGAACACATTAATTACGTGACCTGTCGTGTCTGAAGAATGGCGTAAAACGTAAAATAATATAATTATTGCCTTAAAGCTAGAATAACTGAGTGGAAACGAAAGGTTTATTAGTCCCTTGGATTTGACACGCGTGTAATCATAGATTACTAATTTACTAATTTATTAATTTGCAGAGTTTGTTTGTTTTGTTTTTGAATGCTAATTTCTTAATCTAAATATCGGATTTGAAAAAAAGCATTCAAATGCATTTGATAGCCCAACTCTTGAAGAAACTTATTTAATATCACGATATGGCCTATGAGGAGAGATTATATAACGCAAGTAACCAAATAGTTCTTATATTAATATATTTTTCAAAATTCTATCTATCACTTACGAAGTTTGATTTAGATACTACAAATGTAAAATAGATTTTGAAAATTTAATATAACGTTTTGAAACTAAAAAATCCTGAATAAAAACTTTTAATAGTAATAAATATTAAAATTAACTATATTTAGCACGTGTAACTACAAAGTATCTTGGTGGTTTTTCTCAGTAGAATGGACATTTTGAACCAAAGGTATGGCTGATGAGCTGACGAAATATTAATGTAACTATTTAACGATGGATATAAGTAATTTCTAGTATTTGTTTTCTCAGCATTTCTTTTAATTATTTTTTTCGTTTTCCGTGATTCATGATGAATCCAATGAAAGCAAGTAGAACCATGAGCAATTTATTTAGAAGAGCTTTTTTACATGTTCATTACTAAGTCTCGCATTGTTTGCAGAGCCCTGGATACCTGCTTCGGGTATTTTGTTTATTTCTAGTATGAATTTGAACATCAGCCTTAGAGGCAGGTATTAGAAAATAATTTAATATTCGTTTTAATTTAAATAGTCGAAGTCAATGTCATCGATATCGCAATCGTAATAGTCAAAGTCAATGTAATCGATATCGCAATCGTAATAGTCAAAGTCAATGTCATCAATATCGCAATCGTAATAGTCAAAGTCAATGTCATCAATATCGCAATCGTATTAGTCAAAGTCAATGTCATCGATATCGCAATCGTAATAGTCAAAGTTAATGTCATCGATATCGCAATCGTAATAGTCAAAGTTGATGTCATCAATATCGCAATCGTAATAGTCAAAGTCAATGTCATCGATATAGTAATCGTCAATGTCAACAGTCAAAAGTATGAACTAAAGTTCATTTAATCTATTTTAATGATTTATTAGTTGAACTATTATGTAAGACCAAAGTGAAAAGTCTCCACGTTCATGAATGAATGTCGGAAGTTGATACGCGACTTTTGAGTACTATGATAATTATAACATATATATTCATTTCAAAATAGCGTGTTACCGTCCGTCAGTTTTCAACATTTCACGAATAAGACGCGAACTAAGTTCTAACAAAGTAGCATTGCTAATTATCAAGTTAAATTTCCTTTGAGAAATTAATATGACTTGTGTGGTATTCAATCTAGAATTTATCTTACATTATACCGTTGAAGCTATATAAATTCCTTCTTTAATATTATTGTTCTTCTTTACCTTATTTGATGGTAAATTGTGAAAGCTCATCTGGGTAGGTACCCACTCATCACTTTTAATACTTAGTATTGTTTTGTTCTGGTTCATAGGGTGAGGAAGTATAACTACAGGCACATAGGATATAATATCT
Organism: Nymphalis io; assembly: GCF_905147045.1. Lineage (NCBI taxonomy): Eukaryota > Metazoa > Arthropoda > Insecta > Lepidoptera > Nymphalidae > Nymphalis > Nymphalis io. Next base: position 4,256,185 of record NC_065903.1, read on the forward strand.
TAGTTTCCAGGATTGGTGGTATATTGACGATGCAAGAGATTATTCATATTTTTCACAGTGCCAATTTCTTTAGGCGGGAAGGTCCCAACATAATTTTTTCAATCTATTCGAGGTTGCCGTTGTATAATTATCATAATTCAAACGAACATTAATAGCTACATACTTAGCTGCCTAATGTTCCGTTTTATACTTCTAGGTCTAGATTTATGGTCTAGATGTTTCAAGGAAATTAAATGTTATTTAAGGTGAGATTTCTTAAATAATTTTAACGAATAATCTTAAAAGTAAAATATTATGTGATACAATAGTTATGTGATAATTATGTCATGTGAGATAATTATTAAATATTTCGGAAATCTATTCCATACAAACAACAATAGCTTTATCGACATTCATTCGAAAGCACCCGGAATGGTGCTATATCTTTGGAAAATGTATATTTTCCTTTGTAGTCCTAAACTATAAGCTATACTAAACACGATATTATCTTTTCAGACGAAATAATAATTCTGTGTGAATCTGGACATGAAAAAAAAAGAAACTTTACGCTCTTACTATGGCTAATAAATAATCTCGTAATAATCTACGTACTGTATGAAGAACCATTATTCAATATTGTTATTTCAACGATATAATATCTTTCAAATGTTAATTTTGAATGGAATTAATATATTAGCCTCCTTAGTTAAACCATTGAATTGACATTTATAAAAGTCCTTGTACTAGGCATACAAACGTGTGTCTCCTGAGCGTTTCCTGGTATGTCCAAGTTTCGCTATACTTCGCTTAACTTTTTCCTATTCCGACGTGTCCTGTCACCAGCTTTGTTACAAACGTCGTTCGTGTAGTTCTTTTATAGCCTTGATACTGTTAATGCTAATAAAAAGTATTTTAAAACAATGCTATACAATTTTTATTTCTAATTATACTGCTAGGAATATTTCATTTCAATATACTTCTTATGTATAACTGAAAAGATCAATTTGAAATCGTAATTCCATCAATAATAAATAGATAATAATAATCTTATAATAACAGCCACTTATATTCAATAATTATTTGATTGCCTAGTCTTTGGTCCTAATACCTATCTATAATAATATATTGACATCGAAATGTATACTTGAGAAGTCAAGAAAACATATTTTTTCTTCCTATTCTTATTAAACATTTTTTATTTTTATACAGTTTAAAGATTGTTACAAAAAAAACATTTGAAGTTGATAATATTTTGCAAAGAATCTGTTTTCTGCCTTCTCTCGCCTCTAGGAAAGAGAGGGGATCTTTCCTATCGTCAACATAAAGCAGGAAACATGAAACTTTCGAATATTCTTTGGCGTGTTTTTGGTAAGGGTTCGTTTGGCGTTGAGTTGAGGTGAATATATTCAAGCCAATTTCGTAACTGAGCGTAACTGGCCCATTTTTTTTTTTGATACGTCAAATAAGATATTACACTTTTTTTTAGTACCTGAACGACTGAGCTTCGATCGGCTCTAGTGATTATTAAAAGAGTTTTATTTAAATCTTTATATATAAACTTTAAAAGCAAAAATTTATCTAAATACAAATCTTGAGCCAAATCATTACAACCGTTTCCGAAGATATGTTGTTAAAACATCAGTTAATTGGAGGATTTATCGGTATTTTATTTAAAAAGATAAAAATAATTTTTTTATGTGACGCTAAGTAATTATAGAAAGACATACAATTATAATTATATAAGATTATACAGTTCGAGTATAATATATATAAGAGTAGAAAAATACAAGTTGTTCATAATTTTTATTTGTAAAAAGTTATTATTTCGTAAAACAATGAAAACATTTTTAATAAACGCTGTAGTGTTTTTATTTGCACCTTTTTAGTATTTAAAGAATTGTAGTTGTCGAGCTTCATTCTTATTGTAATGGTTAATTATAAGACAAAAACTATAAGATCTCGAAGATCTTGGTTCAAATCCCGGGTCGAGCAAATAAAATTTAGGGTTTCAGTCATAAATCTCTGTAGCAATCTGGAAATTGAAACTTTTCACATATCGCCAGTGCTCAATCAACCTTGGCAACTATAAGATGTTATGTCCCTTGTGCCTGTAATTACACCGGTCCACTCAGCCTCCTAACTGGAACACAACTTTATTAAGTAGTGTTAATTAACGGTCGAATAAGTCAAGAGTGGGTGATACCTATCTTGTTGGTGGCTTTCCGTCTGAACGTTTTCCGATCGTAATGAACTGACATATCTTTGGTTTATAACAGATAAAGAAAAGAGAATGCACATAAGGGCCAAATTGAGTAAAATATCAAAAATCATGTAACAATTTTTAATATTACTTACTATTTTATTTTTAAATCGAAGACTCGTAAAACCTATAATTAAGGAGATATCTATTTTGCAGATTCATTAACTCGTAATAACGATTGAACATTAATTTTAAGCCTTAGTTTATTGTTCGGTTTCTTTCGTTATAGTCTGCTTATATGAAAACGGTTATCAAAAATCGTGTCACGACATACTACATTTGTTATTTGAAAGGCGATTAAAAATCCATTGTTACTTGCATAATTGGAGGCTCAGGGGCGGACTTTCGTCCGAATTTTAATTGGACTTGAAACAATAAAATGTGACATCATTTTTTTTGTAACAATTTAAATACGAATCATTAGCCTTAGAATCATTTCTTTTATTATAAATACTGAATTGAGTTTGTTTGGTTGTTCCGCTTGCACGTCTTAACTACTCAACCGATCATCATAAGCTTATACATAGGGTACTTAAATAATACCAATAAAAAGACAGATAAAAACAAAATTGTAAATATACTGAATAATATTATTTCAACAATTATATAATTTAATTTATTCTGATATGGCCCTTGTCTTCCAACATAATTAAGAGGAATATAGCCTATATTAGTTCAATTAATAAACATTGCTGGCTGTTTCTTTACTTTTTTGCAGACTTTTAAATGAAGTAAAAACGCTGTGTAATATAAGATGCTTAATAAAAAAAAATTTAAATCAACCCTAATTCGTAGTTTCCATGGATAGTCGTAGTCGTAGTTTTATACCTGCTGGCTTTCATCATCATCATCAGATAAATTCAATAATACCTATAAAATATTTCTATAGTCATCCAAATGATAAGTATACTTATAAAACTTTCAATCGTGACCTGTGTGCCTAGTACGAGTTTTTTACTTGATAGTTTTAATTTTAAATGCGGGGCATGAATACAGCGCCGTCTAGTTACAATTACCAGAATTCCATACAATACACAATTAAAGTCAACGCTAACGAATCCGCAAAAAAAAATCGCACTAGATACTGTTTTCATGTCTTTTATTTACATACAAGTTTATCTAAATAAAAATAATGTAAATATCGTTACTTTTATAATATTACATACACAATTATATAAGATATTCTTCAAAATAAAATTCGTTTGTTATGAACAGATAACACGTTACGCATGAATCACCATATGTTGATAAGAGCTATGAATCTTTTATTATTTCGTGATTTTCCTCGTATACGAGTTGCTTACATCACAATCTTTATTGTATATAAAATTCAGTTTTGCGTGTGTTCGTAATTCTTCTGCAAAATAGATTGATCCATTTTGATGTTTTTTGTTGTACTAATTTGCTAATCGTTCTTAGACACAGTTGGACTCTATTACCACAACTGGTAATTTCAATATTTTATATATATCGTTAGTTATGTAGCTTGAGTACTTTTTTAAAAAAACGATGGAAATTTTGCGTGTACCTTCTTTAACGTAGGCGCCGAAATATAAGTTAAAAAAAACTATTTTACACGTATTTCTGCAACTTCAAAAATGTCAGAATTTCTCAAAGAAATATCATTAGTGCTATGGTTAGCATAGCATAGTACCATACCAAAAAAAAAATTGATTGCAGTCTCGTTTTTCTAAAACCCCACTCAAAATTATTAATCTGTCATTTGTTAAAAAATATTTCGAAATGAAATCCTATTTCATCCGTATAAAGCCGAGACGAGCAACTAGTATTATATACACACATTTTAAATAAATACGGTATAAATTTCACGGAACAGACTTCATCTCAAATTCAGTAACATCATTTTTATTCAAAAGTTATTAAATTAGGGTCCGCGTTATTACGGTGATCTTATACGGAATAAATTTGATTTTTCTTCTAAAAATCGTAATCTTGAGTCTTAAATATTTTTATTAAGAAAGCGGAGTATAAGCCATCTGTGGTCACTTTTTATCACGAGAATTGGCATTTTTACCGTTCAGGATTTTATCCATTTTTCCTTAAATTTTGCACTAAATCTTAAATCAATATTTAAATAATTTAGTGATTTTATAATGTGTCTGTTATATACATGTATTGTACATTTTTTTTCCTTGTTTCTATTTAGTTTCGTTAGAAATTTTTGTTAGAATTGCTTGCGAATTGTGTCAAAATTTTCCTTAACAAACAACTGAAAAAGATATGAAATATGTATAGATTAAATAAGAAAATCGGCGATGATTTCAACATGCGAATCGCAATCAAAAGTTTTTCTATTCTAATCAGTAAACTATCTCAGGTCCGAAACGTAATATAAGTCATAAATTACAAAATAGAAAATGTAAATGTTTTACGTTATGGCACGTTTCCTAATATTTAGTGACTTGAAACGCGTAAAATAAACGAATAACACGCATACGAGTGTCTGAAAGAGTGGTTAAGAATAACTTATGTGAATTTAACACGAATTAAGTGGAAATAAGAAAAACGGTTATAACTTTCGTAAGTTTCGGCCAATAACCCTTATAAAGTTGTATTTCATTACCTATATAATTTCACACAGGAATCTTGATAAACGATAAAAAACCTTAACAGCTTAACGCAAAAAAAGAGGTTGAATACTTTCATTGTTTTTTTAATTTTTTAAAGGCAGGCGTTGTAATTAGAACACCTCAATAGGTAACTTTAGGGTATATAAAATACTACTGCAATAAATTAAAATCATTCCATCAACAAGCAATGTGCATCCTATCACCAGATACAAGATATGATGGCTCTCATATCTGTAATTACACGGCTGCCTCAGGGCGGGTCTAATGTCTAGCTTACAAGGTCGTAGACCCCAAAACCCTGGGACAATCTAGTTCCCAATCACGCCAGTAAAAAGTTATTGGGGTTTTCTGTTGAGAAATTCTCATAAGCAGTCCGAAGTTTGAAAGTTGGCAATGTCTACACTCCCCGTGCCTCGTAAAGCCGTTTGTCCTGCGCCTTGGCTCTCTACGGCCGCGAATTGTCGTCCCATCGGATAATGAAAGTGAAAGAATTGCTTTATGGGTTCGCTTAAACTTAAATAGTATTTCTATATTCACAACTGTATTAATTATTCACAAAGTCACTAACAAAAGTAATTAAAGTGATACAAATGTTTCCAATTTTCTTTTGTGAAGATACAGCATTTATTTTATAAATTTCAAATTACGAAAATACGTAACGAAATTTTACATTGGTCATTAAAAAACGTCATATTTATGTTACAAAAGTAAGTTGAATTAAAATTCTACATTCAAAACGAAAAAATCGAAATCAGATATTTAAATGAAGAAAATGTTCTGTTCTGTAATTTATTAAACGATATATAAGTAATCTAACAGCCAGGACTTTAATTTAAATAGCATATACTATTTACATTTAATTAATGTGAGTCGGACTAAAAGTAATAACTAAAGTTGTATAAATACAAGAGTTCATCCAACATGAGATTTAAAAGAAACGAATCTTTATTGTTGTTGCCATTAATTATTATTTCAACCACTACCAATTAGTTTTCGTCTGGTAAACTAATCTGTTCTAATTTGATGTTGTACATTTAAATAGAAACTCTTAGTAATTAAAGTAGACATTTTTAGTGTTTGTCTAGTGAAAGAGAATAATAATTCAATTGGTATTTGTGTAATAGAAATAGAATTATATAAAGAAAAAGTACATACTGCCAATTAGAAAATGAGGCCATCACGAGTCGTTCGGCACTCACACATTTATATTATTGGAAATTGATTTATCGGGATTTAATAAATAAAAACAAAGAGTTTCGTTGATAAAATAAATATTGTAATACAAAGGAATATAAGGCGATGGCAGAAAGGAGGCGTGTTATATGAATCGGGCTTACCTCTAATGCGCTTTTAGGCAAATAAAATAACTTGAGATGCAAAGTCTTCACATTTTGATTGAAAATAATCTTAACGATATAGTAAATATATTAACAAAAAATTAAAATATACTTACCGTCAGATGGTATTGGTACGGTATGGTCAATATTTCCACTTACCAACATACAATAGGAAACATATAAAAACATATAATTAACAAATATACAATACAAGTTTTGAAAACGTAACAGACAAACAGATAGAGTTACTTTTGCATTTATAATATTAGTACAGATAAATAAAATTTCAGGACAATTAACACGTATTTCATAAAATTAAATAACATGGCGGCAATATCAAATAACTCACAAAGTAAACATATGAAGGTGACAGTTAACATTTTTTATCTTTAAAGTATTTTATTAGGTCCTTAGATAAGCAATTGGTTTGTTGTTCGGGAGGAATATAGTCTTTTTTTTGTAAAATATATTTAATTAATCAAAATATGCACCGTTGTTATCTATGCACTTTTCATCATCACATAGGTAGTTCATTGATCCCTTTATTAAAAAAACCATGGGCGGAATCAATAAACTTTTTAAAGGCTGTTTGGACTGCCGCATCGGAGTTGAATTTTTTGTCCAAATTCCGGAAAAAATGGTAATCTGTTGGAGCAAGGTCCGGGGAGTACGGTGGATGTCGCAGACATTCCAATTGTAGCTCATCTAACTTAGTGGTTGCTTGTTGTGCAGTGTGCGCCGTACATATCATTAATCCTTCAAGCTGTTTCTGCAGCACTGGTGCCACGGTAGAACTCGTACTCGTAAATATACCGATATTTCATGTTTTCCATTGTGCGGTAATAAGCGATGCCAAAGAAAAAAATAATGAAGAAAAAACAAATGAATGACTGTTTTCAAAACTCAAAAGCAGCTAATACCAGCTAAATGAATTTATAAATTTGAATTTGGAATTCTTAACTAAAGAGGAGATATTTCAGATCAAAGTGGTCAGTACGACGAAACGCTAATTCCATTTGTAAGGACCTAATATAATACATGTTTAACCGCGAACTTGAACGGCCTAGTAAGCTCCAAGCCTTCTTCATCTTAAGAGGTGAGGTATCCTTAGCCCAGCCACTTAGTTTTTCAACAATTTCTGGTGTAATATTAGAAGTTAGAATTAAGACCGTATAATCTGATCCCGTTACATTGTTAGATTAAAAAAAAATTTTTTTTCAAGACGTTTTTCTTACAACCCTACATATAATTACATCACAGAAAATATTTTAACACAATGTAGCACTCATGTAACATTTCATAAATCGATTAAGTGTTTTTCCCAATACAAAATAGAATTTAAATATCTTGCTACAACCAATTTTATTTATTCGTGTAACATAATTTGTATTGTTAAAGTATCATCGATATTTATTATTAAAAATATGAAGACTTTGTATGGTTGAATACGTTAATCTTAGGAACTACCAGTCGGATTTGATTTATTGTTTTGGGATTAATACCCCGCTTACTGAGACAAGTTACAGATTTTTTTGTTTCATTTGCCAGCAAGCGGTTCAACTTATATTAAGTGGGTGCCACTTGGACATTTGCACAACCAGTGAATCTTTTTCGGTCTTTGAGGGATATGTTTATACGACCTCTTGAATAGTCCGTTATTATATTTTTGGAGAAGACAGAAGTTGAAAGACTATATAACTACGGAACGGATCTTGAATAAAGCGATAATCATAAAAGATAACCAAAAAGGTAAACCGTAAGAAACAGTTATTTATAAACACAATTAAACGTAACCGAAAGTTAAATATCCGAAAGCTGGTGAATTTGTAATAACAGAAACTACTAATTTGATTTCAAAAAGAAGGCATAAGCTGTACAACTATATGCTTCCTTCTAACAAGCGCAGCAGGTAACCAGAAATGGATAACAAATCTGCAAATTGTAAGCAAATAACTCACCATATTATCATAGGACGTATCAACATTTAGTGCTATAAATAACGCAGAATCAAGCAAGTGGTTCAAAAAAAAGTATTTCACTTCATACAACTAAGTAAAAATATCGCAAATGTATACTAATATGCGAAATTAACTGTTTGTCTGTTACGTTTTCACGGCTAAACCATTGAACCAAATTTGATAAAATTTGATATGAAGTAAGCTTGAACACAAAGGACTCCTTCCTTCATTCAACTTCTTTGTACCTAACACCTGCCCAAGGGGCATATAAGATGCAGGAAAAGCCCCAGGCGATAACTAGTTCGTAATAACTTTTATCCATAACAAAAATCTCTAATCATTCAAACTCTATTTGCTATCGGATTCCTTTACCCAAGATAGAGCATCGCCTATAGTTTGTAGGATCGAAGCTTACTCAGCAGATCGGGTTAGACGATAATAAAGTAAATTATTGCGTCCCGATCGTAACAACGATCGCTCGTAATAAAACTAGTATGAATTGTCTCAACCGTGAGCTTATTCAGTAGACAGTTGCGATTGCAAATAATAATTATAATGTAAATAAGTCACTTCTATCTATTGCACTTCGCAGTCGCGTGAAGTGGTTGGGTTTGATATAAGAAATGTTTTGTGGTGGAGTTGCTATTACGTAAAATCGAATATGTTTTTATCATATTTCTTCATTTTTTATTATATATATAAAGAAATAAAAAATGTCACCACCTATCATAATCCCATGCACCATCAACTTCGGAAATTATGATTTTTTATAAGAGTTTGAGTGTAGTACAATGCTTTAATTATATACTAGCAATTACGTTCATTGTAAATACTTAATATGTATCCATGTCATTCCCCTGTGGTAGTGACTCCCACGATACCGTCACACCCTATTTCTAATAATTGCTTGGTATTTTCTAATGACGGATAATAATTAGGAGCAATATTGTTGCTAACAGCCGAAATGGCCCAGTGGTAAGAACGCGTGAATCTTAACCGATGATCGTGGGTTCAAGCCCGGGCAAGCACCATTGAATTTTCATATGCTTAATTGGTGATTATAATTTATCTCGTGCTTTACTCGTGGTAAAGGAAAACATCACAAGCAAACCTGCATGTGTCTTATTTCACTGAAATTCGTGCAGCTGAATGCATTGGAGCAGTATAGTGGAAATAGCTCCAAAACCTTCTCCTCAAAAAGAGGAGAGGAGGCCTTTAGCCCAGCAGTGGGATATTCACAGGCTGTTACGTATTGATTATAACAAAATAATGAATGTGTTCTCATGAACATATTTTGGACACGTCAGACATTCTAAAAACTAGCCAACTGCGTAGTATATTATAATGCGAAAGTCTTAACGGAAATCCCGCATGCCCGGGTGGAGTTCAGGAGTATAAGTTTCGTTTCGTTTTTTCGTTCGTCAATAAAATAAGTAGATTTTTCTTATTATTATTATAATAGCAACATAACAGCGAAGTACATAATATACGTACTACAGGCATACACTCTCTGTATGAGGTCATGCTTTATGCCGTCAGTAGTCACAGCAAGCAATTTGGTCCTCAGGGCGTGTCAATAGAATATTCGCATCAAAAACCCAATAAATTTTTATCACACTGATTCAGATTTATTTGGGGCCTCAAGAACTTTATAAGCTAGCCTCTAGACTAACGAGATCGTTTATATATAATATTAAACGGAATTGAAGTCAATGAAAATTGTCCGGTTATAATAGGACGAGTATACTAACCTATTTCTTGTTCAGAAATGTAGTAATGACGGTTCAATTACTACGGGAATGCTACGTCACTGTGCTAATAGTGTTTATGGCTTTATTGTACAAGATTCTTGCTCATTTATATATTCGAATATTAGTAGCTAAGTCGAGTTGGCTTAGTGAATATCAAAACGAAGATATTTGCCAATGTACGTGAGTTCAAAACCTGCCAAGAACCACTGACTTTTCATGTGTTAGCTTACGTTTGCAATTCATCTTATACACAAGGGGCATCATGAGAATACCTGCATGTATAGAATATTTTTTTCTTGCGTACTTATCCGCCAAATCGTATTGATAGGACTTCGTGTAGTCCCGGCTGGTGTGATGAAATGGCCCTCAGATATTCTGCCACTAAACAGCAATACCTAATATTGTAGCGTTCCGACTTGAAGGGTGAGTGAGTCAGTGTAACTACAGGCACAAGGGACATATCATCTTAGTTCTCAAGTTTGGTGGCGCATTGGCGCATTTGGCGAATGGTTATTATTTCTTACATCGCCAATGTTTATGAGTGATGGTTACCACTTGCCTATAACATAAAAAACTTTAAAGGGAGAAGTGGATTAAGCTAAAAACTATCGCCCTTAAAAGCAAAAGAGTCTCATGTCTCCCTGGGGTATTTACTAACAAACCAATACTACAACAATCAAAGTTGGCTATCAATAATATTCTATACGTAGAGATACAGGGTATATTATTTGTAAAACACTAATTACCTCTCAGGACTATATTTCTATCATCATAAACTACAACATTTATTTTATAACTTTTTATAAGACATCATAATCAAAAATTGTCTAGATTTTGAAATACAATTTTTTTAAGCTAATTATAGGTACACTGCAAAAAACCACAAAGGTTTGACCTCAGTCTATTAATATGTTAAATGTACATACTTAATTGTGATTAGGAAATATAATAAAGTAAATATGAAATACATTAAAAATAAATAAATAATTAATATACCAAAAGTTTGGACAGCTGTTTTTTCAGCTTTTGCTTGTTACTGTTGCGCGTACCCGACAAATCGGGGAGCAACTGATTAATAAGACGAGGAATAATATAGCCAATATATTATTTATATCTATTTCATCCGACTGTTTCATAAAAAAGGCCGGGATGGCCTAGTGGTTAGAACGCGTGAATAAAACACTGAATTTTCATGTGCTTAATTTGTGATTATAATTCATCTCGTGCTTGACGGTGAAGGAAAATATCGTGAGGAAACCTGCATGTGTCTAATTTCTTTGAAATTATGCCACATGTAAATTTTACCAACCCGCATTGGAGCAACGTGGTGAAATAAGCTCCAAACCTTCTCCTCAAAAGGGAGAGGAGGCCTTAGCCCAGCAGTGGGACATTCACAGGCGGTTACTGATTGTTTTATCATCACCTAAACAGTCTATCACTCGATAATTCTTATTATACAACCTACGCATTTTTCATACGTGTTTTGCACTATTATTTACTTACTACCTTTAAAGCTGATTATATAATGTTTTTCAATATAAAAATAGACAGTGATTGTAAAATACTCGTATAAGAAGACAATGTTTTACTTACAAAAACCTTTTACAACAAAACCCTGACAACATATACATATATATATATGCGAAAACGAAACAAAATACTTATCTAACCTATAAACTTTAACTTACAAAGCTATTTACAAACCGAAAATAAATACGTATGTATGTATGAGTATTTTCAAACAACCTACTCAACTACCCGTTGTAATAATATGTCAAAACTATTAAAAATACTAAAAACTGTCTGGTGGTCTTATCTCGATGTCCTTCATAAAAATTAATATTTTATAAAAAGGACTGCAAATAATGCATTTTTTTAGAACAGATTTGATTACTATACAAAAAAAAAGTTATAGTCAACCTTAAAAGTTAAACATATATCTACGCATGGGCGAGTTAACCGACATACACCAGCATAAGCTGAACCCTATTTAATATGATTGATCATATACATCTGAGTTTAACTTACCTTGGAAGATCAGTTATTTTATAGCAATTTTATCGAATAAATGTTCGACGTGATTCTTTAAACTGACGAAACTTTAATATTTATAAACCGATTAATATAAAACAAACACTAAAATTTAAGTGATCTTCATTACAATACATTAGTCAACCGCACTCAAATCTATTACACCGTTTCTAAGATTTGCGTGCATAAACGCACAGACAAACAGACAAAAATTGTAACAATAATTGTTTTGGGTTCAATTGCAGCCTCCGGTAATAGTTTTACTCATACATCTTCCATGTACAGACAGCGATCAGTTACAGATTAATTATATGTATAGATAATCTATTTCACATTTGCTCGTTTTTCTTTGTAATATATATAAATATATTAGTAAGTATATATGTATATACCTTTGAGTTGCTCACGAAGATGCACTGGAGATTGAAGCCTAATATATGAATTTGGTTTAAAATTTACGTTGAATTTTTTTATACTTTTATAGCATATGTATCCAGATTATATAAACACAAAGTACAAATATATAAAACAATATCAAGGAGAACCAAACCAGCGACTGTTAGGTTTTGTGTTCATCGAACTGCACTGCGCCAATTAAGAGACAAATACACGTTCAATTCTCACTTCAACATTAGAGCGTGTTTATGTTAACTTGTATTTATTTGCTGTTCATGGGTTAGTCTAAAATAGTAACCGATTTGAATGACTTAAGCGTTATTCTATTGAAGTAAAACTCCAGTCATATGCCGTGACGGCAAACAGCATGACCTTGGATGCCGTCTCTATGCCGCTCTGAGAAAAGTATATTTCTTTTACCAACGAAATTAAGTATTTTTTTATTCTAAATGTTATTATTATTTTTACATTATACCATATTTTTTATGTTTCATTATCTCTTTATTTTTTTAAATATATAAATCATCTCATACAATATATAATAATACACCAATATTTTGTACGCAATAAACTATTTCAAGTCACCAAAATTAATATGAATAATCTGATCGTGATTTGTAAATTAATATGTGTCAGTTTTAATGTTTTATTCAGCAATATATGTACAAGCAATACATGTTAAAAGGTCCAATATATCCTGATAGGATTTGTTCAACATTTACTAGTTGGAAATAGATGTAATCACAATAAAGCAAGTCTGACCTCGACCCGACGGAATTACAAGTCCACGTTACATCACTAGCTACTGCTAATAAAGTAATTCGAGATAACGAAAGTCCGTTCAACGAGTGTGTTGTTTTATTCATTCGTTCATTTGTAACAGGAATAAATTAAATATATTCTACATGTAACATTTAATTTATTTTAAACTAGTTAATTTTAGAGCCTCGGTCGACTTTTATCTCATGGGGATTTAATATAAAAATAGTGTTGATATACCTATCATATACCTATATATAAGTAGATGGATTTTAGCTTAATATATATCTTATTATAAGATCTCTATTTTTGTCTTATGCAATTTACTTATTTACTCTAGCTATACTTATAGAAGTGACTGCCTCGTTGGTCTTGTGGCGTGATGTAAGGCCGCAGACCCGGAGGTCCTGGGTTCAATTCCCAGGTCAGGCCAGTAAAAAGATTTTTGGGTTTTTCTGTCAGAAAATTCTCAGTAGCATCCCGGTGTCTGGATGTTGAAAGTGTGTATACTCCCTAGCCTCGGAAAGCACGTAAATCCGTAGGTCCTGCACCTGAACTCGTTCCAGTCGCATCGGATTGCCGTCCCATCGGATTTTGAGAGTAAGGGAAGAGAGAGTGCACCTGTGTTTGCGTACATCCTTGTGCACTATAATATCTCCGGCGCAGTTGGCCAATCTCTCTTTAGATTGACCGCCGTGGCCGAAATCGATCTGGATGAAATTATTATTACTTATAGAAGTGCTTTCAATAAAAAGTTAAAAGCTACCCTTTAAATTTTTAGAGGTTTAATCATCATTTAATTTTCAAATAATTCGGGCGATGAGTGACGTCAGAGCTGACTTTAGGACTAACGCAAACTATACCAAAGTTATTAAGCGAATTATGTACTTGATTCAAAATTCAATATGTATATAAATATAAAAGCTATAATCGGTTAACGGAACATTGTTCTATCATTTAAAAATAGAACATTAAATACATTACGTGCAAAAAAAACCACGCATGGACATAGTTGCTCAAATATAGCCCATTTTTAAATAACCTAATACACTATTAAACTATTTGAAATAGAATACCAATTATGCTTGGCGGTATAATATGTAGAAATATCCATGTCACGTTACTGTTTATTAGGGCTTTTCATAACATCTAGGTTATCGAGTTCCCTGTACATTCAATACACGTCAAGTGCTGTCCTTCCTTTCCGACCTCGCTCTTTATGTATTTGTTTTGACATACAAACGTGTTTTCTACTGTTTGCAAACAGTATTTATAATTCTAACTCGGCATTAGAAGTAGGCATTTTTAAAACGGGTGTGTTTTCACGTGAATATTTCTATTTTATTTATATGCAAAAGCAGAATGGATATAGTTCCTCTGCCTTTAGTACATCGTGGATATTTACTTTTATACATAGACAAGTGACTAAGTGAAAATCAGATCAGAAAATCTTAACAGAAGATTGATTGGTGCTCCGGCAATCACAATTGAGGACACAATACTATACAGTTAAGGCTAGCTGGCCAATTAAAAAATATTTTTACGTGTATAGAAATATTATTATAATGAATATGTAAAAGTGATCCTGTGAATAATATGAGTATTTTTGAATTGAAAAGAATCGAAAAAGATTTATCGAAGATGATTCCGTTAATTTTTAAATATAAAATTTCACCCATATATAATAAGAAAATTTGTCGCTTGTTTATGAGGACATCTATAAAAATGGATAAAAAATGTCATAAATATTAAAACAATTCAAAAATAATATTTAAAAAATTGCAATTTCATATTTTTATCATATAATATATGTTTTGTTATCAATGGAGTTAACGTCAATGATATTGGATTTTGTAATTAATAACATTTAACACTAACATAAAGTTTAGTCAACACAATAAATATTGGATGCGGTAATGTGGCAGGAAACTAAATTACAACTAAAAGTAGGTTGGATAGGTCCCCACCCGTATGGTGTGCCAGTCCTTACTATACTTTAACTTCCTGTCTTATATTTGTCTTAAGAGTAAGTTTGTTACAAATTAATTGATTGTGATCAAAGTACTTCAAAGTAGAACATTCTTATTTACTATTACTTTAATTGGTAAAGTTTTTAAGCACTTTCAAACAAATTGGTTAATTTTCTTTAATACGAGAAGTATATACACTGTTTTTTTTAAATAATTAATTTAAAAAAAACAAAGGTAACAGCAAATAAAGGATATTAGTATTAGGGGTTGCATATCTGATGAAAAAAACATAACTCATTGAAGATCACTCTCATGTCTGTGTCTGCCATTATTTGAAACTGTGTTTGAATATAAAAAAAAAAACAAATATTCGTGCGAAATAATAGACCATTTACACAATAACGAGTACAAACTACGATACTTGGCCAGTTAGCCAATCAAAACTGTAAATATATATAACTGATTAAACTGTATACGAAAAACGAAATCCTATCCGGATTGCACTGCAACACTGTATTTCTAAAATTCGAAGTATTTTGCCAATGGCGTGTGATCTATATAATAATATATATTTAATATAATATATGAGTTGTGCATATATATTTTTATTAAGAATAAGTTAAAACCACCAAACCGATTACCATGGGATCTTTCACATGGATAAGATATTTAAACAAACAGTCTTATTATATATAATATAATCTTACTAAGTTACAAATAAAAAAACACCGAGATGGCCTAGTGGTTAGAACGCGTGAATCTTAACCGATGATTGTGGGTTCAAAACCCGGGCAAACACTACTGAATTTTCATGTGCTTAATTTGTGTTTATAATTTATCTCGCGCTTGACGGTGAAGGAAAATATAGCGAGGAAACCTGCATGTGTCTAATTTCATTGAAATTACGCCACATGTGTATTGTACCAATCCGCATTGGAGCAGCGTGGTTGAATAAGCTCCAAACCTTCTCCTCAAAAGGGAAAGTAGGCCTTAGCCCAGCAGTGGGACATTAACAGGCTGTTACTGTAAGTTACAAATAAAAACTTTGTATAATTATCTATGTATGTACATATATCTACACATTATAATATATGCATTCTCTATGACCTCAATCTCACGTAGTCAATCTGACTGGACCGGAGAGAATTTTGGTTCAGAACAGAAGGCTGTATGTGCTCTCCTCACAAATATGTAAGACTAACTTTCGGACTCTGGGTAGCTTCGGAATATTCTTCGAAAAAAAACAATTCCTTTTTATTAACTCGACTCAGGGTTCAAAACGCAGTACTTCGGGGTCTGCAACCTTACAAGCTGTAGCAACAAGGCAGACAATCTCGTAGTAGTAATTACACTTGCTCTACACCGTCTATTTATAATATTTATTAAAAAAAAATATGTTGGTCTTTTCAAATTCGAATGCTTAAAATTTAACTTTACTTAAATCGTATTTGGGCTAGTTCTTGCCAATAATTTCAACCAAGCGTTAAGCATCGTTAGTTACACCAGGAAATATTACACTTTATGACCTACAATTTAACTAGAAAAAAACTAAAATTGTAATTTAAGTACTGATCAAAACAACAAATCTCTGTTAAGTTGGAAGTAATTACGACAACGACCAGAAAAATATACCATTGTAAGAGTTTTTTAGTTATCTTACTAGTGAAAGAGAATAATTTCATTGGACATACAATTTCACCGGCTCCTTTGTCATACAAAACCCGGTAAGTTTTATTCACCGGTTCTTCTAAAGTCAGGGTATTTTCATTACTCACACACACACACACACACACACACCCACCAAGTCAATAAATTAGTCATCTGGACCTTTCGACGTCCAAAGTTTTTAAGATTGTGGTGATGATGTTGTTGATGATGTTGTTGTGAGGTTAGAAACATGCGGGCACATCAAAGTAAATTAAAGATAATAAACACCAAAGACATGAACAACACGTCAGTGGAGATACAAATACAAGAAAAAAAGAAAAATTGTCTATTGATAAATAAATTGAATGCTTATATCACCAATTATATTATTTCAATTATAAAATAATTTCAGTATATATGTATGTACTCTTATAGTAAAAAAATAAATCCACATAGTTATTTGTATGTATGCATGTGTGTGAATAAACGAATTTGAATTATATACAAGATAAAAAATCTATTAATAATTTTGTAACCGTATGAAAATTACATGTTAAAACATGTAATTTCCATTGCTTCACCGTTAGCTTATAGTTAGTGATGATGTCATTCAACGTTTTCAAAATAGGGGTATATCCCCTCTTGAGAGTTTATATTAAACCAATCTATCATAAGCCGATTAGGATAGCCAACGCGTGATGACTATCGTCGGCATGTGATTAATTAGTTTAACCGGCTTGCCGTTTTATCGTTATAAATTTCGACGGCAATTACGCCGTACAATTTTCAATTACATGATAGAACAGTTATTATCTCATAATTTTGTCTTCGTTAATGAATATTAAAATAACGTAGGTTTTGATGTGGTACATTTATTGCCGCGCCTTAAGGGTTTAGGCAGACTCGTATACCGTTACAGGGTTAATTTCAAATATTACTCCATATATTTTTATATATAAATTCTTTCAATATCTATGAATATATATAGAGGCAAAAACAAAGGAGTGCAGTACCTTTTCCTCCTTTTTTTGTTTGTTAGCTATTATTAAGTTAAAATAGTAGAACTTAGTATTGGAGTGTTCTATGGGTTATAAACATTTTAGTTTCCAAAGTTGGTGGAGCATTAACGATGTAAGGGATAGTTAATATTTCTTACAATGCCAATGTCTACGGGCGTTGGTGACCACTTAACATCAGTTGGCCCATTTCGCTGTCCGCCTGTTATATAAAAAATATGGCTATTTGCGAGTGGCCCAAACCAAAACAATATATTTTTTTTATTTAAGACTACTGCTATTTTCTAATAATTTGAATAATTTGTATGTATATCAAATAGGTATTGTGTACGTTATAACGGAAGGTATTGAAGGATATGCGTTACAAACTAAATTCCACGCTCACGAAGCCACAGACTTTGCTAGTTTTCAATAATAATTATGGTCGATTTTGAAGCACTGCGCGAACACTAGGTGATAAAATAATGGTAATTTAGATGTATATCATTGGCGTTCGGAAACATTAAAACTTTTTAACATAATAATATTATTATATAAAATCAATTTATTTATGAATTATTAAAATCTTGATATTACCATATAACGTCGAATGACGTTCCTAAGAGATTATATACTTATTATTATCTATTAGTTTATTTAAACTTCCTATTCATTTGACACTCGTATTTTTGAGGATTTCCAGTTTAATGGTTTAAATTTTATATTTAGGATGTTTTAATTAAATAACCTTTATAATTAAACAAAAATTACTAAAACATTAATGAAAATATTTAATTGTATATTGTATTAATTGTTGTATTAAATGCACTCCCCATAATTATATAAAAAATATACTTATTCGCTCAAGATTTTATATCTCCATCATAAGAATATTTAAAATAACTTTATGACATCAAATTCAAGGTGATAGTTTATTTCAAGATTTGATTATTATTATAAAATAAATAAATTATAATTTAGTGACTGTATTTACAAGAAGTCGCCAAAACCGACTTAACTCTTAACGTGAAAAATCAGAACACGTTGCTTGTATGCATAAAGGAACCCAATGGCTAACTAGAGACGAGAAAATTCTCACTCCACAACCGCGTTGCACTCATATCATCCCACTTAACACACTAGACTCGAAAGCAAAAAGTGGGCTGAGCAGTACTCATACATTCTGCCTGTAATAAATTTGTATGGATACCTACTTCTTATTCAGCATTTTCGTATAATGTAGGCGATCCAAATCATAACTGAATATACTTCTGTGTTTTCAGCTTTTACTGATGATAATATTTCGTATTTTTTTTATTTCAAATTCTCTATGCGAGTAAATTTTAAGCTCAACATATTCACTCATAAGTGAAGCTTTCTATTTTTAACAATTAAAAGGACTTTCACATGCTTTGCTTAATAAAAGCAACTTAATAAACATAAGAAGTATAGGTCATTTTTTATAAAGTATTACCCAGACTATTAAAGCGTATTTTTACACTAAAGGATATAACAAATTTCTTTTATTATTTTAAATCGGTACACGATAGGCTATGGAGCCTACCATAACGATGGTAAACGGATACTTACATTGTCAATGTCTCATTGAGACATTGGCAATGTAAGAAATATTGATCATCTTATATCAGCAATGCACCAACAACCTTAGAAATGTGGTGTTTCTTATACACTAGCTCACTTAACTTAGACATAAATAATAATCACTTAACATAAAAAACATTAAAACTTTGTATCACGATGTAATGTTTTTTATCGAATATAATTCAATCCTTTTGAAGAAATATTTCATGCACAAAGCCTTATTATTCTCGTATATATCAGTGTGTAATTATTGTAGAGAATTTTCGATTAGATACCACAATCTACGTATAACTAGTTGTAATCGAAATAAACAGTCGTACCATCGATTTGAAATTACGGCCTTTGTTCAATAACTACCACGACTTTAGTTCGAAATATTAATTTGAACGTGTTTCTATCTGTAGCATTTATCTCATACTGTATAACTTTAATATGTTTAGTATTTAGATATTTTGTTGTTCAAAACAAAGAGATGAAACAAAACACAACTAAACGTAAAGCTATGACTTGATCTGTACGTCAAAGATTTATATATCTGTATTAAAGATCTGACTGCACCTTTATTAATGATATTGATCGCACAAGCAGAGAATTGACTGTTTGTTTGTAAATGTGCGGTTAATCTCTTCATCTAAAATAAAGTCCTATCTATTTCCAGCTAAAACGTACCTATTGAGTTGGTTGAATCAAAAACGACCCTTAAATCCATTAAATGAATATCAGCCGACTTTAGTAATAGTAGAAAAAAACTCTTAGGTCTACTGGCGTTCTAATTCACGACCCAATAACTGACGAAATGTGAAAGATTCTTTGATTTTAATATAGAAGAAAAATATGACGTGGAAATTGAAATGTACGAAACGAACTTCATGAGAATTTATAATCTAAAAAAAATAGAAGATTTTATTTTATCAACGTGTGTGTGCGTGTGTGTGTATTAATTATGATTAAAAGGTGATAAGTGCTACCAAAATGGCTATGGTTATATCACAAGCCACTAAAGCTGCGATCGGCGGGTTCTTAGCGCTGATGATACTTGGAGCTGTTCTGGTTGTTGGTGCAGCATTCGGCTGGTTCGATCCTAAGAGAGAAGATGAAGATACACCTGCTAAAATCAGCGCTAGACTTCAAGGAAGAACATCATTTGTAACTCATAGAGCTGTGAGTATAATTATTATATTATATATTATGTTACCTATAAATATTAGCGGAAACATCTAAATAGAAATACTTAGTATTGTTGCGTTGCATTTACGCGTCCGCTACATATAACATAAAAAAGTAGGTTGTTTTCCATCCTATAATATTTATCCCATAGTATCTATTCTATAAATAATTTGCACTTCATACATTTTAGTGACCGCATTTCAAGTTAAAATAAAATATTTATTTTAACCTGAAATGCGGTTATATTTTGTATTCTAAGCATATAAATAATTATTTAAATTAAATCATTCAAATTTCTTAACATTTAAGCATTTTCATTAGTCAAACTTGAGGAATACTAATTACTAAGATTCACTGAAGCGGCACTCTTGCCGAAAATGTAACGAATATTGTATTCAACTCAGGGCAGATTGTGTTTAGAACAACTGTTTTGATCTGTTATTTAAATGCGAGAAATAAGAAATTCCAAACCGAAATTCGTATTATAAATTTGTTTAAATAAAAATAATTTTAACAACTCGGCCATTTTTTTAAGTTTAATTCATCTATGTCACATAAAACGATATACATACATAATATGTTCGGTATATAGAACTTCTACCGAGAAGTATCAGCAAGAATCTTAGCGATAACTCTTTTAACATATAAATATAAATAACATTAGTACATTGAGTTTCTACACGACATCTTATCTAGACATCGTTTAATACATGCATTTTGTCAAGTATATTTTTATAAAAAGCCTTACTTATAAGATTAAATTCATAAAAAATTGTTTAGTGAAAATTCAAGTTATTAAGGTTGCATTATATGAAACTACAACGTGCAGGGATATGTGTTTGACAATATTCTGATACCGTTTTACATTCGAGTACAATTTATACAGTTTGAAATGAGAGTGAGAATATTGACTACTGAGAAATGTCTGTTTAAATTTGTAATATATAGTTCGGAGCTTGTTAAGGTGTGGGGAGCTTACAGTACCGTTCCATTGCAAGCTTACGTCTTATAGTACATATCTGGATTTAGCCTTAGTTTATCATGCTACGAGTTCTATAAATTATGGATTAAATATAATATGATTGCCTGTTATTTCTATATATACTAATCATGTTTTCAATATCACAGGTTTGATTACAGATTTATTTTGAAGTTTTATTGCATTAATGAACTAACGATATTTTTTTAATCATGTATCGTCGAGTATAAAGCTATCAAAAACAAAAAAAAAAGCTTTAAATGTACTTTTATATAGCAGCTAACTTTAATAATTATAATAAAACCCAAAAGGGGTTAAATAATGTCATGGAGGTTAGGCTTAATATGTATTTGTTAAATAATAAAAACGTTTGTGGCTATAAAGAATATTTCAAATAAGAATAGTAATAATGATTCTCCAACAATTGGTAGACACGATGGAAAAATGTCTTTGTCGTGAAAAAATTGACATCGCGCGCTACAAACACGATTGTTTGCAATATGTAATTCGGTTCGAGTGTATTTAGAATTAAAAAATATATAATGTTAAAAAATCATTCAATATGAAAAAAATATGAAACAAGTTACACATAAAATGTACAACTACATCGATACATATAATAAAAATTTAACCGATCGCCTTTATCAACGCAATAGAACCCAAAACAATGATTGTTGTTTTTTTTGTCTATTTGTTTGTGCATTTGTGCATGCTAATCTTGATTTCTGAATCTAATCATTTGTGTATCTAACTGATTGACAAGTTGAAACTGACAGTGCAGTTTTCACTAATGTATTGTGGCAAACTTTCAAAATACTTATGAAAAATGTCAAGATAAAACAATAGACAGATTAGTACTTTTTACAGTTTTGACTTAAGGTAGTTGAGTAGGTTGTTTGAAAATACTCTTACTTAAGTATTTGTTTTCGGTTTATAAATAACTTTGTAATTTAAAGTTCATACGTTAGGTAAGTATTTCATTTCATCGCTGCATATATTTTTTTCTTATTGTTTTTCCAAATATGTCGTCATAGATTTAATGGAATGCTGTTTTTCTCATGACCAATTGTATGTTGCCCCATCTAGATCCGAGAACGGCGAAAACTAATAAATACTAATATCCCACGAAATAAAACTAAATTTTTGTATAAACTGAAATATTATGTCTGCTTTTAGTGATTTCTTTAGGTTCTACGCGGTAAAACCGCGGGTACAGCTAGTTAAATAAAAAAATTTAAAGAAACATGTGCGAATGTACTATTGCAAATGTGTTATAGAGACTTATACTATATTATACTGGGTACTATACTATCTAGTATCGGATCAAAACAGTAATGACAGTAACTGCATTGAATTTTTAAATACTTGGCATAAGACAACGATATTGAAAGAAACAAAAAAAAATATAATATTGTCTGATGACATAAATGACATAGTCAATTTCTCACTATATATTAAAAAAAGTTGGCCATATTTTTATATTCCAAAATATACATATATATGGTCCTAATAATATACATATGGCCTTACATGTGAAATTAGCGTTTTGTCGTACTGACTACTTTGATCTGAAATATCTCCTCTTTGGTTAAGAATTCCAAATTAAAATTTATGAATTCATTGTGCTGGTACATTTAAGTTTTGAAAACAGTCATTCATTTGTTTTTTCTCTTATTTTTTTCTTTGGCGTCGCTTATTACCGCATAATGGAAAACATGAAATATCGGTATATTTACGAGTACGAGTTCTACCGTGGCAACAGTGCTGCAGAAACAGCTCGAAGTATTAATGATGTGTACGGCGCTGGTGTCGCAAAGAAAGCACGGTACGTTTTTGGTTTCAACGTTTTCGTTCTGGAAATTTCAACCTTCAGAACCAACCCCGTGGACGGCCGGAGACCAAAGTGGAAAATGAAGAATTAAATGCTGTTGTAGAAGCGGATCCATCACAAACCACTTCAGAGATAGTTACAGGCTTCGATGTAAGTGATAACTGTTGTTCCACTTGAAGCAAATCGGAAAAGGGGTAGCTCATGAATTGAGTGAATCGAACTTGCAAACACGCGTCGACTGCTGTGTTACTTTTCTCAACCGATACAATAATGAAGGGATTTTAAATCGAATCATTACTTGTGATGAAAAGTGGATACTGTACGATAATCGGAAGCGGTCGTCGCAATGGCTGAACCCTGGAGATACAGCCAAATCCTGCCCTAAACGAAAATTGACTCAAAAAAAGTTACTTGTAAGTGTTTGGTGGACTAGCACCGGTGTCGTTCACTACAGATTTCTAAAATCCGGCCAAACGATTACGGCAGATATCTATTATCAGCAACTGCAAACCATGAAGGAAGAACTAGCTGCTAAACAACCGACATTGGTCAATCGCTCTAGGCCACTGCTGCTTCACGACAACAACAGATTACTATTTTTTCCGAAATTTGGACAACTTCTTACAAGGAAAAAAGTCCAAACCGCCTTCAAAGAGTTTATTGATTCTCGTCCCCCATGGTTTTTTAGTAAAGGGATCAATGAACTACCTAGGAGATGGCAAAAGTGCATAGATAACAACGGTGCATACTTTGATTAATTAAATATATTTAACAAAAAAAAAATTTGACTTTATATTCCTCTCGTACAATACGCCAATTTCATATGGACCTAATATTATAAGCAGGCATTTTTATATTATTAGGATAAAATTAATACACATCATAAAAAATAACAATTAGAGTTGTGTAATGTCTAGTGCTCCTTCAATTATAAAAAACAATAGCATACACTTTGTATACATATTAAAAAAATCCTAATTTAATAATTTTCTGGTACAAATATTAAATATACAAATAAAGATAATCATAGATATGTTATACATAATAAATAGAAAGGCGTGGTAAAAGAAGTAACAAAATATAATAATGTTAATAAGTTCGTATGTGTTTATACCAAGTAGAAACACAACGTTACATGTTATAACGTTAAAAGTCATATGTATTCTGAAAAGCCGAAGGCAATATGTGTAACGCCTTAACAAGACTTTCTCCTAACCTCATTTGCATATTCAAAAAGCAAAAATTAGTATGCATACCGTTACATGGGTTGGGTTTTTTAAAGAATTAAAATTAACTTGAGAAAATACTTCTCATGTACATTTGCAATAATTTAAAATACATATTTTTTATAAAAAGCTTGCAAAGGAATAATAATGGACATTTATAAAATATACTTTTTATATTGGTATTAAAATATATTAATACCAATATAAAAAGCATATTTGTATAAAGATACACAAGATATTTTACTGGTGGTAGGGCTTTGTGCAAGCTCGTCTGGGTAGGTATCTCTACTCATCAGATATTCTACCGCAAAACAGCAGTACTTGATATTGTTGTGTTCCGGTTTGAAGAGTGAGTGAGCCAGTGTATTTACAGGCACAAGGGACATAAAATCTTAGTTCCCAAGGTTGGTGGCGCATTGGCTATGTAAGCGATGGTTGTCATTTCTTAAAATGCCAATGTCTAAGGGCGTTGGTGACCACTTACCATCAGGTGGCCCATATGCTCGTCCGCCTTCCTATTCTATAAAAAAAAAAGATACTCGTACCGAAAATTTCGATCGGTCTTAAGGGTGAGTGAGCTAGTGTAACTACAGGCACAAGGGATATAACATATTTGGTCACAAGGTTGATGGCGCATTTGCGATGTAAGGAATGGTTAATATTTCTTACAACGCCAATGTCTATTTGCGGTGGTGATCACTTAACAAAAGGTGACTCATTTGCCAGTGCCCTTATACCACTTATACCATAAAAATATAAAATAATATAGAAACCAAATAACAAATAAAATATTTCAGGCCTTTTATATTACCTGAAATTATTAAAAGCGTTAAACTTTTAAATTTCATTTTCGTTTCTTTTTATTACTCTTTTTATAACAGAGTTTTTATGTTAATGAATAATGTTGTAAAAGTGAAAAATAAACACACTTTATTACTCATAAATTATTAAATTCGTACTTTAAGTACTTTTTCAATTACTTCGCTATGTTATACAGTGCAAGTTTTGTTTATCTATCTTGACTTTTTCGTTAAATGTTATAATATATGCTAAAATAAAATTATTAAATAGTAAACTTTTTTGAAGGTTTTTGTTATTATTATAATGGATTACATTTAAAACTATATATGAGTATGTTTCATTACAAATTTTGATGAATTCTAAATAAACTTAATAAGAAATATTTGATTATTGTCCATAATATTTTACTTTATTAAAACTAAAATATACAATTGATAGAAAAATCTAATATTTCTTTACTTGGCCTGACTCGGAGTTTTAAACCAGGATTTCAAGATCTGCAGCCTTATAAACTTATCACGAAATAAATGAGGAAATAATAATATTATGTTGATGAAAGGCTTTGAGGCATTTCGTTCAGATCTTTTTGTGTTCGTATCGCGTGTACCGAGTAGAGCCGCTAATTGCTTCAAGATTGTATTAAAGATATATAAAATTATTCACCATTTGAATTTTTAACTATATTTTCTATTTAATCAGAAATGACTATCCGAAAAAATGTGAAAATAATACAAGTTGCCTTACTAATATAATAAAAAAAATACTGACTTTTTTTAATTATATTAATAATTCATGCACAAATAAGCCAAATTTGGCTGCGTCACTTTTGCCCATAGACACTGTTTCTTTATTAAGAAGTATAAGATACTAAAAAAATATTTCCAACTATTGGATCATAGATTTTACATTGCTTGTGCTTTTATTACACTGGTTAACCCACTCTTAATATGGAAACACAGCAATACATGACAACGTATTCTTTATTCAGACGCTGAATAGCGGATAATCATATTATCTTTAATATAAACCTGCAAAAAAACTCTGTCAAATTTTGAAGCTTTCCTATTGTTAAATATGTTTTATATGAAAATAAATGGTCATTTGTACACACGGAAATGCACATATAACCATCTTCCAAACTTATGTTTAACTTATTATTATATATAATAAATATATATATATATATATATATATATATATATATATATATTTATAATATATATATAAATATATTATTATATATAATAAATATATATATCAATATATATATATATATAATAAATTTTACAGACCTATCATGTGGCTTGAATCCAGATCCTTGAGATCTGTAGCCTTGTAAGCTAGCCATTAATCGAATGATTCTTGTATTTATATTATTTGATTGACTCTGTAACTAAAATCATGAAAAAGAGTAACTACTGACTTGCTTGCTGGTTCTTCTCGGTAGAACTTACATTTCGAACTGGTGCTCGATTTACACGTAACTCAATATGTAACATGACGATTTAAAAGTGCCCTTTATAAGCCTGTTTGAAAAAAGAATTATTTGTATTGATTTCATCGATTATAGCTCGTAATTTCCTAGTTGCTTAAAAATCATAGCATATGAATATTTAATAAGTATCAGCGTGACGAACTGGAACGAGTTCCGTGACCGAAATCGTTAGCATTGGCTCATTTTGATAATCATGTAACAGTAAATAAGTCAACGTCGAGCGGCTGGAAATATTTATGTTGTTCCTAATAATGTTCAGTGTTGAAAAGCGATGTTCGTTTATTATTTGATAAAATTTTTATTCCGCTTTGTATTACTATTATATGTACGTATTTGTTACACGGATTAATAGTCATATTTTTATATTATTTTCGAATATTTCTTTACTGATACATTATATAAAATTATTTTGTTATAAAATTTGTAATTTTATTTTACTTAATACTTAATACACACATATGAACACTGAAACATACAAACATATAAACATACATTATCCACGCGAAAACGAATTTTTAAAACATTTTTTGTCCATTCCAATGTTAACGGAAAAAAGCGACTTCAAATTTGGGCAAGCAGTTCTGAGTTTCCTTGTGCTCAGTTCGTGCATGTGAAGGAAAAATCGTAAGAAAATCGGAAGATTATATTTCGTTACCTTATTTGCTCTACAACCCATGTTGAAGGAGGATGATTAAGCCTCGAATCTTTATTATAAAAAAGCTGTTATTATACTATGTCATATTTTATTAAACTTGCTTAGTAATGACGTAAGTAGCTGATATAATTATTCGATTTAATTTGTTTCTAATCATATACAGACATTTTTATAAAATACAAAATTAAAATAAAAAGAACAAAATACACATTACAAATTTAAAGCAGAAACACGCCGTCTAAAAGATTGTCCTGTGGCATTGTACCCAAGACGCTGGCAGTGTTGCCTCTCTGCACCGCTAGACTCAGCATTATATTTATTATAGTTATTATACTTAAAAATATTTTTAATACACCGTACAATTTAGAAGTATTTATTTTAAATGTACTTAGAACAAAAAACCTTCTGGAAGAAGTATTAGTCCTAACTACTCTTGTATCTTTTTTTAAAGTGGACTTGTATGTTGAAACGAAATTTCTTGCACTTTACAGGTTCCTTAAGGTCCTTTTGACTGGCATGAGGTTAACAATCTTAACGAAAATCTTGACCTTTGGGTGCTTTTGAATTTTGTTCATGCCCATCCGCTTGTCCACGGTATCGATGCTGTCGTCTTAAGCCTGGGTAGTAGTCGTAGGGTTTGTCTTATGTCCGTGTCCATTTTCCATCGTCGTAATTTTCAACCACAACCACTAGCACCACTTTAACCGATTTCATGATCTTACCCATGTTTACGCAGCGTATGTTCAAAACATAACAACAAACATATTATTTATAATCTAAGCCCGTCAATACGATAAATCTACAGAAAAGGGAATTGAAAATATATAAGCCAATATAATTTTAAAAGGAAAATATCATTCAAGAAGTAACTTGGATGTTTCTTGACTAAGAAATGTATATTCATCACTCCATACTTCAGCTGAGTTCGATTAAGCTCCTAATCCTTTGCCTTCACTAGAAGTTTCATGAATCCTTAAGCAAAGGGATATTAACGACTGTAAATATACCTTATATTCAATTAAATGTTTAAAACAAAATATAGCCTAATAAAATATATTGACACTCTGATTATAAATTAAATGATAATTGAAGAAGTAAGTGTTAAAATAAAATGATGTAATGACATAAATGATGAGTTGATTTTAAAAGAGATTTGGATTTTAATATAGTTAACAGTACAGGTTACATAAATATAAATGTTATGTAATAGGGTTGTTTCGTAAGACGCCTGATTAACTATGCCAAGAGTGAGTGCGCTTGTACTATCCTAGTTTTATCTTGGCAGGGGATGGAGAAAATTGGAGAGACGTTGTAAGACGGATTTGCAACGAAATCTAAATTTGAAAACTAGAACTTTGGATTCCAAACTTTAAACATTTTATTGATTCAAATACACACTTTATTAGTCGCAATATGTGATAAGAAACTTTAGAAAAACACAAAAAAAAATCTGTGGTTCTTGTACAGATTTGAAACCGCTTACATTTTTTTATTATGAAATATACACAGCTGTAAAAAACCGTCAAATTTTTTATATAAGCCTAATCTTGTAAAATTTTATTGGTGTTTTAAAGTGAAAACGCACGCAAATTTTTTTGTATCGACCATACTAAGCCACTTTTAAATGAATTATTTTTATCTAAGCAAAGATTCTCGAAGACGGGTCGTGATTTTGTTAAGGTGTATATTTTCCTTTCCATCGCATGTCTCCCTTCATTAATCTACTGTCACCGTCACGGAAATGGAAATAGGCTTTTTTGAAAAGAATTCGTATTGTTACACTGCTATAAATTCCTTTTTTCCAGCGACGGAAAAATTGTTGAGATTCAATAGCTACAAATTACTTAATTTGTAGCTATTGAAAATATTTAAAGCAATAAAAGTGACTGTTATCACAAAAGAAACGAATATACAACTGCTAGCTGATATTGATAGCTGTCGAAGTTAAACGTTTGTTAACGTGGAGTTAAAATTTAACAAAGATTATTGATAATACTTTATTCAAATATTACTTTTAAAACTATTTTCATCCAGTAATTAAAAAAATAATAATTGGCACAATCACGAACCAATGAATACTCAATAGTTACTTCTCTTGGCTAGTTATAATATTATATTTCTGAACAAATTACTGAAAACTTCGAAACCTAGCTATCAACTTAACTCGTCTGGGTAGGTACCACCCACCCATCAGATATTCTACCGCAAAACAGCAATACTTGATATTGTTGTGTTTCGGTTTGAAGGGTGAGTGAGCCAGTGTAATTACAGGCATAAGGGACATAAAATCTTAGTTCCCAAGGTTGGTGGCGCATTGGCTATAAGCGATGGTTGATATTTCTTACAATGCCAATGTCTAAGGGCGTTTGGTGACCACTTACCATCAGGTGGCCCATATGCTCGTCCTCCGCCTTCCTATTTTATAAAAAAAAAAGATATAGTGTACAGGTATGTGAGAAAACACAGTCGCACTGCAACTCTATTGTTGGATTGGACGGCAAATTGATAACACCAAAAATATAAGGCGCAAGACAACTGTCTTCATGTCGTTTTCATTATATAGATAAGTCTATTGATATTTGTGTGACAATATGTGACAATAAATAAATGGAAATTATGCAGTACCCACTAACTAAATATGTTATTTTATTTCCAATATATTTTTTTACATTAATTTTTTATTCATTTGCAAATATTGAAAATTATTTTTAATACAATTTATTGTACGTTAATAAGTGTTAATTTGAATGTTGTGACTACTTGTAACAAGAATTATATTTAATGTAGCGTAATGACCTAATATTCTGTAATTTATAAAATAAAAATACATAGTTTTGTTAGTGGTTCTATCAGAATAAAATAAAACAAAACGTTATAATATAATATAAACTAGCTGACCCATGCCCACTTCGTTGGGCGGTAAACATTTTTACTTGTGATCGATTGGCCGAACATTAAAGAAATTGTTTCACGTATTTGATATTTTAAATTATCTCGTAAATTATGCAGCCAAAAAAACAAACGTAAAACGAATTTTATATAAATAAACATTTCCTTTGTAATAAAGCAATTTATTTCTAAATAATTTGACGTGTTGTATATGGAAAACACCGTCTAATAGAAATATCACTCAATAGATTACAACACGGTGGCTTTTCCATACCTATATCACATTATCTCTTTAACCATTGGTCCCAATTAAATGCAGTAAAAGAGAAAAATCTTACAGCAAACTTAAAACAAGAGTGTTTTAAGTTTACTTACTTTGATAAAAAATTATAATTGTCGATAATATGACCAATAAACATGGCCTAATAATTTAAATTATTTTTTTTATATAAAAAACTACTTTTTGTGACTTAAATATAAAACTTAGACATATGCTGTCTCAAACTTTTTTGTAGGCATTATCAAGTTCTACAACTTTTCTCTAGAACTCAATCATATATCTCTCATCGTTAAAGCAGCGTTCGTAAGAAACGTTTTCGTTCGACCGTTTTTTCTCCGACTAATTTTGCAAATCCCACTATCACGAAAAAGTCTTTTCATTTTTCGGGTTAATATATCGCCTATAACACTCACAAATGATGTGACTTTCTATTCGTAAAAGAATTTTCAAAATCAATTTGGTAGATTCAGAGATTGCTCTCTACAACCTCACAAACTTTACCTATTTATAATATTAGTATAAATAGGCTCCGCATGTGCCGGCTTAAAATTATTATTGTGTACCCTGCCATTTACTATTGTGTACTAGTGTACTCCCTTATGTCAGGGGGATGGGGCTAGAGGGGTTCACGTATATAAAGGAGACTATATCCTTCCTTGAGGTTCAAGCTTGCTTAAGGCCAAATTTTATGTACATCGGTTCAGTATTTTTGGTATTGTTCTTCACTCAAATCGCTTCTAAGTCTAAGAAAATTCATATTATAAGCGATATATACCTGTCGAAAGGAGTAAAATTTCCAGTGTTGCAGTTCGTATTTAAATCAAAATTAAAAATTTAAGTACTCCAATAGAAGATTTTGAGAATTTTTAGCTAAAATTAAATTAAATATCTTTAATTTTATATTCAAGTTTAATTATGTAAAAGGTTGTATGAAAATTTAAAATTAATATGTATAACCTTATTGTTACCAATTACAAAAACAAGTAAGGCTTTAAAGCAACAAAATCTTTTATACATACATACATACATAGTAATTACACGGAACGAAAGCAAAATTATCCTATATAAAAACTGTGCAAATGTTTCCCTTTAAATTTGCATAAAAATGTAAATAAACATTAATATTTCATAGAGAAATTAACTTAACCCCTCTTTTCTGTCCCTTTTTAACCTAAGTATATGTAAGGCATAACATGAGATAGCAATAAAAGGATCGGTTCGTCGCAAAACCGCAAAACCTCGGTTAATCGACAGGTAGTCAACGGTTTACAGCATTATTAAAATTTAATATGAAGGTGACATCCCTAAATGGAAATGTGTTTTGTCGTAAATATGAAAGGTAATTATATTATTTGAGTGTATTTTAATACACTCAAATAATATAATTTTCATATATAAGGGAATACCATCCAGTATTGGAAGAAGTGAATCTTCACCGATGATACTGGTTCGAACACAGGCAAGCACTACTGAAATTTCACTATTTCCTTAAAGGGCGGCAACGCAACTGGTCTTCGGTGTTTCAGATGTCTATTGGCGAAGGTAGTTACTTTCCATCAGCCTTCTGACAGTTTGCCCCAAACCATAAAAATAATAAATATATGTATCCCAAATTCAATTTAATTCAGATCAATCAATCGGTGGGGCCTAGTATAATTTAAAATTAGTAACAAGATTTACGAATATATAAAAAGTGCTATTAAATAAAAACTTATAATAATAAACCTATTTGATATAAAAAACCTACCCAAGAACAAACCTGTGTTATATAACCATTTAATTTTACTATATATAGACTCAAATATGAAGTGATTGATTTCTGTAAGCTTATAAACAACTAGAAACAGTATTCTATCAATCATTTTTGTTTAACTTAGGTCTGTCAACGGCTAAATAAATTATAGACGGTTGTAAAACAAATTTCCTTTGACTTATCTTTGGCTATAAAACGAATTATGGCACTAAAAATGACTGTCCCAGGACACGAAAAACGATCGTTAGTTAGATTGTGTCCACGATAATTTGCTGATGAGCCACTGAGACACCACGATATAATGATTTATTGTTATTATGATTCTTTCGTGTTTTCAGGTTATACCTACTTTTATTCATGATATGTATTTTCTTTAAAAAAATGAAAAGAAAACCTTATCATTCTGTTTTTGCATCAAAAAATGGGTAGAAGTGAACTTTTTCCCTTAGAAACGTTTCACGTAAACGTTACACAAAGAAACGTAGCACAAAATGTATTCATTAAATTTTACTTTTAAAACTTTATATAGTGTTACAGTCAATTACTGGTATGAACAATAAAACACTTATTTTTATACAAAATGAAATACAACAATTTTTAAATATATGACAAACCCACGTAAACATCTTGCACGACCCGTCCGTCATGCGGTACCGAATGCGTTTCGCCGTACGAAAACCTTCTCAGCTATCGCTTGCGGCTCGTCGTCGCGCGTAACAATAGTTTTTTTTATCCATTTTTAGTTGTAAACATAGCTGGAGGCCAGTACTTATATTGTATTAAGTAAATTTACTCTTCAAACAGCGTTTATAACTCAATATTACTACTGGCTTTTACATTTTTAACTAAAAATAAAAAATAAAAAGTTTTAAAAATAAAATTATACCTACTTCATATTGCTATTATAAAGTTGAAAATAACTCAATTGGATTTTTTAACTAAAAGGCTTTATAACTGTTTGAAGTTGATGTCAAGCCCTGGAAAATGTTTGTAACTTTAAATCATACATTTACATATTGCCACCCTTAATTATAATTATATCAATCACTTAATACACATAAAGAGATAAGATTTGTTTTTTTGTGTTTGTTTGTAATGGATAAACTAAAAAACTACAAATTTGATTTAAAAAAAAAATCTATCACTTACAGAAAGTTTCATTATCAGCAAGTAACATAGGCAACAATTAATTTAAAAAAAAAGTTGAAGATCCCTATAAACATTGCAGTAATGTAACTCAAGGTATCAATTTTTTTTCTATAAAATATCTGCTGAGATAGACAATTATTCAAGCCGTATAAAGCCGTAGCTGGCCGCTAATAAATAAAAAATGTTTAGTGTGAATAAAATCTTTTAATTACACACTTAAACAATATACAAAAAGTTTCAATGTTTCCATAGTTAACGTATATATATGAGAATATGTCATAATTAAATGAATATTATAAAAGTTGATTGCGTTTAAACCGAGCGAGTAGAATAGAGTTGATACGTACTCAATTCGCGTTTAAAATAATTAAACTCACGCTTAGCGGTAAATGAAAACATCTTAAATTAAAATGTATGTCTCACTTGGTCAACCGACTCTGAAGTAGCATGGTATATACTTTCTCGTTACGGGAGACGTAACCTTTGCCCAGCAATAGGATATTTAGACACAGTTCCAATAAATCCAATTTCAATCATAATCCGAATGAAAATTCAAGTATTAAAGTTTTTCATTAGACCACCTTCAATAAATGACAACATTTTACCTATAAATCTTAATCCTAAGATCTTCACCCATTTTTAACGGAGAAATTTTAAGTATTAAATAGTATTAAAGGTTTTGTTGTTAAATAATAATTTATTATTATTATTAAATAATGGATGTAAGAAGTATTTTAAAGTTGGTCAAATCCTATTCACGATGACGCTTCATAAAATTCAGGCTTCAATTCAATATATACGATAATACTTGTTACCAGAAAAATAAGAACAGAATTTAAAATATTATTCTTATTTATCTAGATTATAAGACTTTTGACCCTGGAGTTCTAGTTTAAACCAAAGGTCAATAAAGAGAAGATTCTATTGAAATGTTCTCAGTGACAGATCAAATTGCACCTCGAAGCGTATCAGGATGCCGTTCCGTTATATTATTATTATGAAAGGGAGGGAATAGAGAGTGCACTTGTGTCTGCGAACACACTTATACACTATTGGACGAGATTGGTTAGTCGCTGTAACCGAAGTATGTTACGAGTACGTCAACTGTTTTTACATTGAATTCGATTTCTCGTATATTTTCGATAACATATTTTGTATTTATTGGGGTGATTGAGGTATTTTTAATATTCATTTACCAATTACAATATTAATTTAATTGTTTCAGGTAAATCCGGATGAAAACAGACTACCAGTCGTATCACATTCTTCGCTATGTGAGTATTTAGTTAAACAACAATACCAGTCTAACTACTGGCACAAGGGACATAACATCTTATTTTCCAGTATTGGCACATTTACGATGAAGGAATGATTAGAATTTCTTGCGAATGTGAGTGATAACCACATACCATCAAGTGGTCAATACCAACCAACTAGCAATATTATGTATTAAATAAATTGCCAACTAATATGATATTTGCAAGTTAAGCCTAAGTAATCTGCATGTATGCAAAGACGCATGTCAATATTGTCGATTGTATATTTTAAACTGATATTTATAAAAATATCAGCTTCATAGTTTATAATTTACTGTCTTTAAGATTTTTCTTTTGTTCATAACCATAGTAAGTTTAATAATATTTTTTATTCGATTGATTTTTATAATTACAATATTCTTCAGATGTCCATAAAGGAGAAAAAGATGAAATCGTAAGTATTATGTTTATCAACCGTTTAATTTTAAGATCATTATGTGTTACATGATATTGACAATGTAAATTAAAAAAAACCATATTCATTTTAACAATTATATGAAAGTATCATTTTAATAATTATTCAAAGTATATCATTTCCATTACAAAAATATATTTATCAAAATCGTTTTATATTGTATAGAATTATTATTTTATATAACTTTCCGCTCTCACCTTTTAGTTAAATTTGACTTAAAGTCGGTCCTGCTCTCATTCATATTCTATATTTTCGTAAATTATTGGTAATGGCTTCATATTTCTGACATAATTATTAATTATTATAATTATTTTTTAATCAATCTAAGCAAAGAAAGTGTTGTGATTATTATTTTTACTATAAATAGAGAATACCAGCAATTAGCAAGTATTTCAATGCCTTTTCACTTGTTTTTTATATAAACAATTAATTGGATATATATAATTGTAACATTATCAGCTAAAATACACCTGCCACTTATTGTAAATAGTACTATGCCGGAAACTTACACGCAAATCTCGTTACCAACTGTGAATAATACGTACAAAAAAATGGTATATATTATACCGATATTAATGATTTATATATTTTTTTAAGAATCCTTTCAGTCATTCAAGCGTTATTGAATAACAGCCATAAAAAGTGTTAAATAATAGAAAATCATCTGTGTTAGATTTCTTTTCTTATTATACATCATTAGTCTAATTTACTTTATGAATAAAACAATTAATCTTAATATATCATCACAAAAGATAGAGCACAATTAATCTCTCTGCTTACTCGCCTCTGCATAATATATAACATTATGAGGTACCCTTTAAAACTGTATTGTCTTACTAGGAGATCGCAGAAATTAGCACATCCGGAAAGGACCAGACAGATGAAGACGTAAGTTGTTTTATGTATTGTATAGAAATATTGCTTGGTTTCATTGTTTTGTTCACATAATTTACTGAATAAACAAATTATTCTGAATATTTTAACGATTCGAAATTCAATTCTCTTGATATTATATCCAAAAATACTTAGTATTAATACAATCTTTAGCTTAAGTATTTAAACTGAAACTTAATTTTATTTATTTCATATTTTCTGACATAGGTATCGTTGTCATCTCGATGTCAGTGCAGCATTAATGATATATCCCAGATATTAGAGTCTATGACAGAATTAGTGGGCCCCCCAGGACCTCAGGGGCCTACTGGTGCTGATGGAACAACCGGTGCACCCGGAAAAACTGTAAGTGCTACATGTATAGTAGCTTTTACAAAGAATATTTTGGATATAATCTGTCGCGGTGGTCCATCTAGGATTTCTAAATTATAAATAATTAGAATTTTTTCGAAGACAAAATTAAGTGTATTTATAAATTATTTTAATTATTGATATATTTAAATTACTTATTAGGGACAAATGGGAGACCCGGGTCCAGTAGGGCCTCCCGGCCCTAAGGGTGATTGGGGAGAAAAAGGTGAAACTGGTGCACCAGGGATTGAAGGACAAATGGGTCCAAAGGGTGAACCAGGTGTTGATGGTACTCCTGGACTTCAAGGGCCACCCGGACCTCCAGGGCCTACAGGAGCTATTGCGTCTGCACTGATCGTAAGTACAAGTGAGAATAATATTATTTTAGATTACGACCAATAAGCGAACAATCACTTTACTTTGTCGTCCTCAATATGACCTTTATAATATGATATATATAATTATCTAATTCTAGATACATTTAAAATAAATATCGATTTACTTTACCTTACCTTACTTACTTTCCATTTCTTGCAACTGAATGTGGGTACATTTATAAAAGCAATAATAGAATGATCTGTTGCTCGTTTTATATAAATACTACATTAAACATCAAATTGAATACAAATTAATTAATTAAATTTTAATTTGCGTATTCTAATCGTGTTTAAATATCTGTGTTTGTTTATAAACCAATTAATTCGATGATAAGATTTTAAATTATTTTATTACAATCATTATTATGATGTATAACACATAAAAATTAATCTTGTCTTACAGATGTAGTGGGTCTTGACAGACCCACTACATCAAAAATATAAGAAACAGAGGATTTAAATGTGACTCGTCATCGGTAATCATCGATCTCGCAGTCGCTTAAGGGTCTTTAATCAGTGCGTCCTACCTTTAATGACTTACGGTGCCAA
This sequence comes from Nymphalis io, assembly GCF_905147045.1. Lineage (NCBI taxonomy): Eukaryota > Metazoa > Arthropoda > Insecta > Lepidoptera > Nymphalidae > Nymphalis > Nymphalis io. Next base: position 4,293,588 of record NC_065903.1, read on the forward strand.
AACGTAGACACACCATAGGATTGATCCATTAAAAGCAAATTTGACCCCTCCCTACCCCATTTAATTGGAATTTCATCCTAAAACCTTTCTGGTACACCAAGAAAATAAATATGCTCATATATTTTTTATCCATAAAGCAAGGGCGTTGAAAACGCTTATCAATATTATATTTTCTTTATTATATTATAATTCTAATTATTGGCTAAGCAATTTGAAGTCATTAATTGAAATATTATTATTGATTAAAATCTAGACACGCCGTAGCGTGTCAAGCCTAGTTCAAGCTAACAGAACTGGCGAGCAGCAACAGAAAACAACAAGAAAGGATACCGCTGGTTTTTTAGTGGGTGTTCCGATGTTCGGGTGCACTCGGCCCCTTGGATACCGGTGAGCCCCATATACCCCCCCACTGTTCTCGTGGGGGAAACGCGTAACGCATTTTTCCAGCGTGAAAAAAAGGCATATATCATATGATGATGATGGAATATTATTATAACATTAAATAAAACTAAATAATATTTTTTCTTAATTTCTGAATATTGAAACACTTGCTTTGAAATCTGATACACAAAAATAGCTTTAATGAATTTTAATGAAATTCTTTCTTCGTTTCCCTCAATGCTCGACTTTCGAGGTCAAGAATATATATTATAATTCGTGTAATAAAAACGAAATCAACGATTTCCTTATTCTTCCGATCAATGATCCATTCTTAAATGCTGATCACATGTATAAAGTTGTCAAGTAATTAATTAAATTATATTTTCGTTTTAGGTAAGCAATGGATTCAATAATTAATATGCTACAAGTTATAATTAATGAGCCGAGATGGCCCAGTGGTAAGAACGCGTGAATCTTAACCGATGATCGTGGGTTCAAACCCGGGCAAGCACCACTGAATTTTCATGTGCTTAATTTGTGATTATAATTCATCTCGTGCTTTACGGTGAAGGAAAACATCGTGAGGAAACCTGCATGTGTCTAATTTCACTGAAATTCTGCCACATGTGTATTCCACCAACCCGCATTGGAGCAGCGTGGTGGAATAAGCTCCAAACCTTCTCCTCAAAAAGAGGAGAGGAGGCCTTTAGCCCAGCAGTGGGACATTCACAGGCTGTTACGGTTACGGGTTACGGAAGTTATAATTTATCGTGCGTCTAAACAAGCAAATTGGTAATGTTTCTATTTCGGTTAGTTAGCGTGGCTAATGCCTGACATATTTGGATAGACATGTTTAGTTAAATACACAATAAAGTTTGATCATTTATTTTGAGATATATCTTGAAATAAAGAACTTAACTAGTAAATAATATGTGTGTGTACTAAAATTTAAGTCACTTAAAATTTTATTACTACTTGATAACGTATGAAGTTATCCTTATGCGTATTCGTTACAATTTAGAAAATAGAATCAAATAGCCCATTTGTCAGTTTGCTTAACTATCCAATAATAAAAAATATTAAGTTCATTTCAAATAAAAAAGGATGATTTTTTTTCGTCTATTTTGCTTAAAAGAATATTTTAATATTTGAAATATTTCGAATTTTCTGTTCAATCGTATACTTCTGTCAGCGTCAATTCAAAATTTACAATAATTTTTTAACTATTCCTCATTATGAAATTTTGACAGGAAACAACGGAATTTTATGCAAGCGATCGTAGAATTCCTGGACCCCCGGGCGAGAGAGGCCCAATGGGGCTCGCGGGGTCTCAAGGAGAAAGAGGCTTTCCCGGAAATAAAGGTGAAAAAGGATTACACGGGGCTAAAGGCGATAAAGGTGAACCGGTAAGTCAAATGAAATTCCGTATCAGAATATTTTTTGTCCGTGTTTGATAATGTATTGGGTAATTTGTAAATGTTGATTTTGATTTTCATATTTTAATGAATATTTGTTCGGGTATTCGATATTTAATTTGGAAAATATCGCCCGAAGCAAATACATTATTTTTTGTAATTTGAGTTCAAATTACAAAAAATAAAAACTTTAAATATATATCAAGGGAATCAGGATATTTAAAATATTATTGATATTATATTTAAATTTGACGTCAAACAAATGCGTGATTTTGAATAATAAATGTAATTATTCCTTATTGTTAGTGTTTTTATTGTAATGGAAATTTTAATTTAAATTCAAAATTATATTTATCATTCATTCAAAATGATATTTTTTGACAGTATTAACTTACTGACTGCCTTGTTAGCTTACTGGCTTGTTGATAATCTTCCAAATTCCGAGGTTCTGGGTTCAGCTCCATGCTGAGTTTTTCTGTCAACAAAGTTCCTATTACATTCCACTGAATAGTTTTGCCTCCTTAATTGGTAAGGCGGTGTTATCTGCTTGCACATAATGCAATAAGTATGAGGATGTACATTACACGTTAGCTGAATGTGTCCGAAATGAAGCAGAAATAAATATTTTATTAATAATATTTAATATTCATTTATTAGACATAGGAGCTTTTAACAGCATACTGGCCTATTCTCTCTCGGATCAGGCTAGAATGTTGTATAGAGTAGTAAAAGCAGGATTAAGACATAGAATTATTTAAATTTTGTTATGTATAAGGTTGATTTTGTAAGCTAGGTTTATTATGTTTAGTTATTTCTATAGGGGTGGCATGATCACTCAGTGACCAAACCTCTCTAAAATAAAGTCCCTGTAAAAGCTCAGCATAGAAAGTACACAAAGCCATTGGCCTTTTGATTGCCATTCCATCGGATTATGAGAGTGAAGAGGGAGAGAGAGGAGACCTATAAATATATATTCATTGATATCATTAAATAAAGTTTTCCTAATATAATGATCATTTAATTTTACCATTATATTTTAATTTCCAACATATACAGCGCACATTGAACAAATTTTTTTTTTCTATTCATTAAAATTACTCATTATAAAAAAATAATCGTACAGACCAGTAATATATAATAATGAAATAGGTCAAATACAAAATAAGTTTTTAATGTAAAAATATTTTATAAAAAATAACTACTTTTCAGAATAATTTAATATGTTTTTCATTTAGTCTTTAATTTAATATAGCAGATATATAATTATACATATAATTTAAAATATACTTGTAGATATTATAAATATAAGGCCAGTAAGACAAGGTATAAAATCTACAAAATTTAATATGTATTCAATAAAATAACTTCACATTGTAATATTATTTTAAACATCATAATATTGTAGATCTTTAAAGTAATTTTATTGGTTCAAATTATAAATATTTTAAAACATATAAATTTAATTCCAAGAATTACATATAAAAAATTTACTTTAATTAGGAACGTTACCATAATATAAAATAGATTATTAACTCATTTATTTTTATTATACTATCCATATTTTTATCACTTAAATTAATTACATAAATATTGTTATCTTTACTAATTTTCTTTTAATACAAATAACTCAATGAAACGGTGTAATCTTTGGTTCAATTTTAAACTTAGAACTTTTTCCAATCACGCGGTTATTTTGATTTTTATCTTTATATACAATGTTTAATTAAAAATATCGAGAAATAGCTTTAGTAATGTCATCCAAATACTATTTAATCGTAGCATTTTTTTAGTTGTAAAATTATCTGCGCTACAACTATTATAAACCAAATTCCATAACATATTTTAAATTCAAAATCAAATCTGCGCTTCAAACTGTTTCCATTCAGTAAGTGGCAATGTGGAAAATAAACTGAGTAACGCAATAACCGTCAAATCGACCCTCGTAACGTGATGTTATTTGTTCGACCCCAGGTTATAACTATGTTTTAGGGGTATGTGGGCATACGGGGGCCACATGGCGAGAAAGGGGAACGCGGGCAACCTGGGAAGGATGGGACACCTGGGCTGCCTGGCGCGCATGGTCGTCCCGCAGAAAAGGGTGAAAAAGGTATCAAACTAACAGCCATCAAATTTTATGTTTCACTATACCCTTTATTTATGCGAAACGTGCAAGTATTCAGGCCTTTACGGCAACGATTCGGCAAATCCTTATTCCTTTGCTAGTGCCTTCGAATTCCGAAATATTTAGTTCAAATATTATTTATTGTTATAGTTCCGAGTTACGCTCGGCGTTTTTTATTCAGAAAATTATTCGTGTTGCGTCATTATAGAACATTTAATTCGAATAACATTTATGACTTTCGTTGATATTTATTCGAAATTTCGAAAAGCTTCATGTCTCAGTTCAATCTTAAAACTACTAGAACGTTATATGTTTTAAAAAACACTAACGCTTTTTTAGGTTCTAGAGGACTACCAGGGCCTCCAGGACCTTTAGTGCTGAGTATTTCTGAAGATTCAGTAACCGACATTTCTCAAACAGGTAAATATAATTAACGATATTATCCATCGACACATCCTTACGCCATTTTTTTATTTGCTAATCTTAAAATCTTGTTTACAATTTATTAATACAACATAATAAAAAATCTTTTAAAAGCTTTTACCGATATCTAAAGTTTCGAAGTCTATTTCCTTAACAAGTTTCAAACTTAACTATTTATCGTATATCTCATAAAAATTCTCAAACTAAACAGTACTTCATACATAATCAAATACGGTTGAAATTTCGAGAAACTTACCTTGAATTGGGGTCAAGATTCATGAATTATTAATACATTAGTTTCGGGGCTTTGTTTTTGTACTCGTCATTAATTATTGTTACAAACACTATCTTATTCTTATTTATATAAATAATAATACGTTTGTTATATAAGCGCCTATTACGATTATAAGCTGATAAAGTTTCCTTCGCATTTGTTTCTCAGGTCTGAGGTATTTATTTTGGATCTACTAGTATATTTTTACAATAATTCAGCAAGTGTAACGCTTCTATATTTAATAGAGATTTTGTCTAGATCCAATTATATAATATTTTAATAAAGTAAACTGAAATGATAGACTAAGAAGTTTATTGAAAATATAAATTTCTTTGAATATTTCATTTCCTGCTAGCAACGGCTTGAGAGATTTACAATACTTGATTCATTAATCTAATATGATGAAGCAGCGATTCGTTATGAACTGTGTGTAATTATTTAAAAGTTCGACAAATATTCGTAAGCACTAAATTTCGACAGCTGAGATGGTTCAACAGTTAGAATATGTGAAACGTAACCACCAATTGAGGGTTCAAGTCATTTACTGAAAACTTATCGGTTTAATTTGTATTTATAATTTATCTCATGCTCCGCGGTGAAGGAAAACAACGTGAGTTCTCTCATGTATTACGTGAAAATCTATCACATGAGTGTCCATCAATCTACATTGAAGGAGCATGGTAAAATAAGCTCCAGACCTTTTCCTCTAAAGGAGAAGAGGATTTGTCATAACAGTTATAATACTTTGGAAACCGCAATATCGTAAGCACACAAGTACATAGGTAACAAAATACACATTTTGCGTCTGAACTCGAATAACTAATATCCCTTTGTTTTATGACTCTTCCATAATGTACTCGGAATATAAATGACTTACTTTCTCAGGGCCACGAGACGTCGCGAAGTTGAAAGGCGATAGAGGAGAGAAGGGTGAAAAGGTAATTACTAAGCCGATGTAAATATGAAAGCCACTTTGGGCAAATTTTTTCGTCTAAAATTTCTTGTTCCCCTCTATTTAAAAACTGGTGCGAGATGAGATGGTAAGCGGAACGATAATTTCCATACATAATAATGAACTTGCAGATAAATGTAACGTGAAAAATGTATTATTCTTTATAAAATAACATTATTTTTTGTCATTTATTAGGGATTTGGATTATATTTCAATCAAGTTTTAAAACCCGTTACCGCTCGTAGCTGAAATAGGCTAAAGCCTTTATAAATAGGAGGCTTTACCATCGCATATTTTGATCTGGAAAAGACGACTATTAAATTACTTTTTAATTTGCGTTTACGAGTATTATTTTAAAGGAGAACCTTTGTATAAATATTCTATATATCTAATTTAACATTTTGATAGTATAATATTTATCATAGTGAAATGCAAGCTAGCTAAATTGTTGTCAACATATTGAGGATTTTTTTGTCAAATCTTTAGAAGGATATTTATATATGTTATATATGTTCGTATTTTGGTGAACATTTCCATTCTCTCGCTTATCTTGAAACAAAAGTAACCAAAAAAACAACAAATTTGTTCTATTGCATAATTACATCTGTAAAAAGACCAAATTGCAATGAGAACATTATTAGTTTCCAAAAGAAACCTGAATATTCTGCTGCATGCATACATGTCAGAAGTATATTTATTATATTCGCTACAACACATTAGGAATCTTAATAGTCGTGTATCTGATATATTGATTTTGATTTAACTTTCAATTTGTATTTTATTAAGTAAGGCATCAGAACTTATTATGATTAACTTCTACAAAATGAATACGACATTTACAAAATAGGGAGAAAAAGGCAACCGAGGCATGGAAGGTCCTCAAGGTTTCCCTGGCACTGATGGTAAGCCTGGCGAGCGAGGGGATATTGGACCATCAGGCTTGCCTGGCACACAAGGAGTTCAGGGGCTAACTGGAAATAAAGGGGATAAAGGCGATTCTGGTCCACCGGGACCAGTGGCGATATCACAAGAGGAAGCTGCAATTATGACTAAGGTAAATTGATATTGTATTTTTATCTTAATAATAAAAACATCACATATGAAAGTTGTCATACCTGTCTATTTTTTTAGTAAAGTTAAATTAATCTAAACTCATGGGAAAGGCTGAAAGGCTACCTAAATAATGTAGGATTTTGAGCAAAAAAAAAAGTGGATAAATTCCAACCATAAATATAATATTACCGAATTTCTTGATTGTTCTGATATTCAATATTAAGTTTTATTATTAATACCTTATTTATTATTTTTTGAAATACGATTATAATCTCTCGAATAACGCTAGTCATAACATTATGTATTTGTGCTTATAATTCAATTGCTCGACGGTTCTTTAGCCAATTTGTATGTGTTGGATAAATTGTGCTACATTTTTATTCACCATGCCATACTGAGTTAGAATGGTGGAAAGATTTTACGGGCTTTTTAAGAATACTCAAAAATTAACTAGTTTTAATTTTACAAATTATTGCATCATTATTAAAAACACTGAAGTAACACCGAAGTTACCAAGAACTCCTACTTAATTTTCACTTACATGTACATAGATATAGTAAGTTTGAAGCTCTATCAAGAGACTCACTGAATACATAATTTACTTTAAACAATTATTGATTATTTTGCCGAAATGACCTAATAGATACAACACGAGTTAAACCAGGCAAATGCTATTGCAATTTTATATTCGATTTTACCTTTGTAATAATTAATAAAAAAATTAAAAAATATAGTTTCAAAATTTTTTTTACTAGGGCGATAAGGGTGAAACTGGTCCTAGAGGAAAGCGAGGTCACCCAGGGGACCCTGGTCCAAGAGGGCCACCAGGTCTTCCTGGCCCTCCTGGTTTGCCTGGTACAAATGGAATATCTGGTGACATAGGGCTTCCCGGGTGGACGGTAAGAGATTATACGAACATTATACATTTTTTAGTTTAAAGAAACGATCTTTTTTATGTAACAACTTAGAATTGTACACAATTACAAAGCAATAATTATAATAATATATTCTATATTCTTATTTATTAAGAAAGGAATTTATAGTTTATTAAGGATAAAAAACGACAGCGAATTCCTAACTCAAACAAAGATAGATAAAAGTGTGGATACATTTGCAATTTAAAAATTTGCTAAATATTGTTGTACAAGTAGATTTAATTGAAATATATTAAAATTTCAACTTACAAGGTGCGTAAATAGGAAGTTTCGCTTATAAATTATTAGAAATCAGTTGTTATAAAATAATCAATGAAGAATTTTATCTTTTTAAATTTATAAAGTGTCTAATATTTCGGGTTTAATAGGGTCCACCGGGCGCAGCAGGTCAGCCGGGCCCACCGGGGCCAAAAGGTGAAAAGGGTGACTCTGAAATCACGCCAATGGACCTCGAAAAGGTAAATTATAAAATCCAAATACGTTTATATAGCGGAAGAACATAAATTACGTAATTAATAAAGCAATTAATTTCACGAAAGGTTAAAGGTGAGAAAGGCGATCGTGGGTATGATGGGGCTCAGGGACCCCCGGGGAAAGACGGGCTGAGAGGGCCTCCAGGACTACCGGGTCCGTCGGCTACTAGCATGCAGTATTTACCGGTTCCGGGTCCACCTGGGCCGCCGGGACCACCCGGACCCCCAGGTGCATTCACTAATGAAATTCCAAGTGACACATTGACGGAGAGCCCTGGGATTAATCAAAGCGAGCCCGACACCAGTAAGTGACATTATTTGGTTATGACATTGGTTTTTATTATTGAATTAGTTCTTTTATTGCTCTAAATTAAGTAAGTTATTATATATACATTTATTATAGCTATTAACATATAGTGAATTGTGAATACTCTGAATACGATGAATATGAGTTGCTATTCAATTTTTATTTTTGAAGAAAGTTTTAACGAAGGTTTGTTTTGTATAGGCAAACCGCGGGATTCGTTACAAATTCTGGGAAACTTGAATAATTTGATGCAGTTCGGGCAAGAACAATTTAGTAAGTACAAAGTTTCAAACAAAACTAATAAGACTGTAGCTTTATTCAACTGTCTTTATTTACGAACGCTGAATAATTATTATAAGTTAAATTAAATTCCATCAGTTTTGTCCGAATAACTTAAAATCAACAAATTAACTTTTTTTTATTACAAATACAATTTGTTCCATATTTATAAATAAAATTATAAATTTTATAATTTTTGTTGAATTAATACTCTGGGCGAAAAATTAAACCTACTTACACTAATTTGCAATACAAGCTGTCACAATAATTTGCAAATAATTGATTCATCTTCGAAATACTCTCTTTGTTTTTTCTTAAATAAACCCTTATCCGACCCAGAATTTGATGCCACGCCCTATTACTAATTTTCTCATAGCATCTTTTTTTTTTTTTATAAAATATTAAGACGGACGAGCATATGGGCCACCTGATGGTAAGTGGTCACCAACGCTCTTAGACATTGGCATTGTAAGAAATGTCAACCATCGCTTACATATCCAATGCGCCACCAACCTTGGGAACTAAGATTTTATGTCCCTTGTGCCTGTAATTACACTGGCTCACTCACCCTTCAAACCGGAACACAACAATACCAAGTATTGCTGTTTTGCGGTAGAATATCTGATGAGTGGGTGGTACCTACCCAGACGAGCTTGTACAAAGCTCTACCATGTATTTTTCTATGTATGTGTGCTACAGGATGTTAGAGAACTATATAAAAAATAGATTCTACTGAGAAGATTCGTCAAGAAACTCAGCACTCCACTAACCAATAATAACGTATATTAAATTATTGCTATTACTTGCAAAAGATGCTTATTAACTTTATATTACCTAATCTCATTTATTATTATATACAAGGCTATAGACTGTGTCCAAATGCCTTGTTCAAGAAATATTCAAGATCATTTGAAATTTTTTTAAGTATTCATTTTTAGACAAAGTAAATACTTCCATAATAGGTTAATAATATCCATATAAGTTATAATAATTTTAAAAACATATACAAAACATAATAAATTAAACAGTTTTTCAAGACCAATGGGACCCTCTCACTGATAATATGAAATTTGGCGACGAAGATGAAGGGAGATTTATCGTTGGTACCATAATGTATTCATCAAGGAACTCTATGCTACGGGTGAGTGTAACGCAATAATTAAAATATGAAAAACCTCAATGTTTTTAATTGTAATAGATCGTTAGTAAAACCGTGATTGGAATTTTATTTTATTATTCTGTAAATTGTTATAGTAATAAATATTGTAATACGTGTATATTATTATCACAGTATATGAAAACTAATTTACTACAATGTAATGTTAGTTTTCATAATATGTAATAATAATATAAAATTATCTAATATTTAAAGTTATTAAATGTAAGTATTTGTTAATAATTTTTATTATTACTTTTCTGTAATATTTTTTAGATTTTAATAATAGTAGGTTCAAATTCATTCTTAATAATATTAATGGTTTTCATTAGATTACATGCTTAAACATATAACGTACAAAAATGTTATTTTTATGTCAGTTAATGAGATAAGATCTTTTAAGCGTATTGTCAGTCAGTAACAGCCTGCGAATGACCCAGTGTTGGGCTAAGACCACCTCCCCTTTTTGAGGAGAAGGCTTATAACAGAATAATATAAATACACATGTGGCAGAATTTCAGTGAAATTAGGCACATGCAGGTTTTCTCACGATGTCTTCCGTCACCGTCAAGCACGAGATGAATTATAAACATAAATTAGGCACATGAAAATTCAGTGGTGCTTGCCAGGGTTAGAACCCACGATCATCGGTTAACCACTGGGCCATCTCATCATGCTTAATTCATTTCATTTTCAATTACATACATAAAATAACAAACACAACATATCAAGGGTATGTTTTACGTATGCGCTTAATAAACTTCATGAGACTGTCTTACAAAATATAGACCTGTTATTTTTTTCTTTTGTTCCGTATAGTTGGGAATAAACCGTCCTCCGGGAACATTGGCATTTGTATTACAAGAGCAAGCGCTTCTAATACGAATGGACAATGGATGGCAGTATATTTCTGTGAGTATTATACATTAATTTTAATAACCTACACTAACGTCACACGGCTTTAGTGGTTTTATATATAGATGACACATAATTGTGGCTGGTTAATTGGAATACCGGTGTGGCATGGAAAATTAACTTAATTATTGCAATATGGAAACATTTTATAATGTTACAATTTTCGTTAACCAAGCTTCAATGATTAATATTGCTTATTAACAACAAAATGAACTAAGTGTTGCTTTTTTGGGTAGGTAACTACTATATATGATAATAATTTTTATATATAACACAAATTAATTCGCTTATAAATTATAATTCACTTTTAAATTTCACATAAACCACAAACAGTGGTTTTATGTGAAATTTAAAAGAATCGTTAAGGAACGATTGCGTGCTAAAGCAACCAATACACCATAACCAATTACTTCTTAGATGATTGCACACCTTGGGAATGAAATTATGGCCTCCAAGCTATTTCAAATAAAAAATATTATTCTGTTATTGTTTAAATTGTCTATGTAAAAGACGAGATATAAAAAAACCGCTTAGTTTCTTTCGCCGGTTCTTCTCAGGTCTGAGTTGTTTATTTCCAAACCGGTGGTAGATTTATGTCAATGAATAATTAAGTGTAACGCTTCTATATTCAATGAAGATCTTTGATTTAATTTTGATATTATGGTTAAGGAAAAATATTACCTCTTTTAAACAATACCTAGTTAAGTTTTACAAGCGATTGAAATTCAGAAACATAAAACGTATTTGATACCATCAACGTAAAGCCTGATACTGCACATATTATATTATTATAGTGTGCTTGCGAGATTATAATAGGAAAATAAACAATTGAAATCGGATAGAAAGTAAGAGGAGAAATCTCAAGTAATCTTCGTCGAAAAGCGCTCAGAACTATCAATAGTCTCGTGACAACGCATATTTAACTATTACGTCGTGCAAACTAAAATATAAATCATCGCGGATACCCGAGCAGTATATAATTATTATAATCATCACGAATGCTTAACCAAAAGTCACATAATTGGTTGTTACAGTTTTGGTCCATGCGACCATCAGCCTTCCAAACATTTATTTTAAAAAAAGTAAGAAGCCGTCAGATTCCATTGTCGACGTCGAAATGGATGATTATTGAGATAGTTTATCATGAATTAAAATATAGAGTTTCGTTACTAAAATATATATATTTTATTATTACTTTAATAATACGTTACATCGTATATAGCAACGAAGTATAAATAATACATGCGCCACTCACACACAAGGGAGTAGAGAGCGGAAGCGGAGAGGGGGTATGACGGCATAAGAGAGCGCAATGTCGTTTGCCGTCACGACACCCTAGTCGTTCTTACTCATTCTTACTCCTTTTTTTCATTTGAATTCTTTTAATCGCCTCTAACGTAACACGATAGGGTTATAGTAATTTTTACTAAGTTTCTCTTTCTTACGGCTTTCGGTTACAGAAAATTCATTTCGAGGATACGCTCTGTAAGGGGAATGTCAAATATAAAATTCGCTTTAGCTTTTGAGGATACGTCTCAACGAAAATGTGATAGCGATGGCGATAGCTTAAGTTGACAGGAAAATATTATTTTTCTTTAAGATTTTACTACATAAAAGCAATGCGATATATTTTTACCCGAAAACAATTACGTGGTTTGTAAATATTTATTGAAAGCAACTAATTATATACACAATCGATTGTCTGTATGTATAGTATGTGTTAACTTTTAAACTACCTTATGATCACTAATAGAAGTCATATTTACATAAGTTTATTAATATTATTATGCTTTTTTGTACACCTGAGTTCCAATACTGAAAATTTAAACGAAGTTACTGTCTCTAAATATGACGTCACTCCTGGCCAAAGACAACTCTATCAGATATTGCACCTTTCACTAAGAATATAATAGCATCTTAGATTTATAAAGGCTTCCAAAGAACTACAGATTATATATAAAGCAGCAATAATTTAAAACGACATAAATTTAATATTGTTTTTGATTCCATTCTATTATAATGTATGTTGAAAGTATTGTTGCAGTTTAAATATGTTATGACAATATAGAAAATTGTTAACAAAGTAATGAATTGCTCTTATTCAAATTATAATATTTTGTAATGATAAACAGTTATGTTCTCATAACCTGAATAGCTGAATGGTGTGTTACAAGTTCCATCTACAAGTTGGTCATGCACACATTAAAATGGTTATATTATATAATTTATAATAATAATAATAAATATCCTGGGACATTATTCACATACGGCCATCTGATCCCAAACTAAGCAGAGCTTGTACTATGGAAACCCGACAACTGATATACAACATATATTACTTTTCTTTTGTAAATACATACTTATATAAATAATTACATACAGACTCAGGATAAAGAGATATGTTCATGCACACAAATGTCTGTCCTGGGTGGGAAACGAACCCACAACCTTAGGTGTGAAAGGCAGATATCTACCAACCACGCCAACCGGTCCGTAATGAAATAAAATATGTATATAGGACTACTAGTAATTCCTTAAAGCGTTGCTACTATTCTTTTATTCTTTTAAAAGATATAATAATTTAAAATGACATAATTCATGATTAGTTAAATTGCTTAGTTTTTTTTATTTTATTTAATTATGCGTAAGTTTATTTTATAGATGGGATCACTTTTGGAAATTCGGAATCCACTATCCAGAGGTCCGACCCTAACACCGTTGAAGGACTCTGCTAGCATAGATCCAAACAAGAAGTTTGTTAGCGAAGGACCAGTGGTAATATAGACTAAGTATATTTTTATTAATAATGTCCTCCGGTCCAAAGTTCGGCCACGGCGGCCAATCTCAAAAGATATTAGCCAACCGCGCAGGACAAATTATAGTGCACAGGTGTGTGTGCAAACACAGGTGCACTCTGTATTCCCCAACTCTCATAACGGTATGGGACGGTAATCCAAAAAAGAGTTCAGGCGCTGGAACAACGGCTTTACTTGCTTTCCGAGGCATGGGAGTGTACACACTTCTAACTTTTATACTCCGCTACTTCTGAGAATTTTCGAGAGAAAAACTCAGAAGATTATTATTATTATAGTTTTATTAATATAAGATAAATCTTTGTTTAAGCCGTACTAATAAAGAAAACACATTTTATAAAGGACCGATATCGTTGTATCTCATTCGCACACTATAATTTACATCGTTGTTGTACTTTTTATTAATAATTGTTATTTTTTTACCAGTTACGCTTAATTGCATTAGATGAACCTCATACTGGAGATTTACATGGAATGAGCAATATAAACTACGCATGTCAAAGACAAGCCTCGAGAACCGGTATTCAGGGCAACTTTAATGCGTTTATTGGTTCAAGGTAATATTATTTTTATTCCATAATGCTTATATAATAATTAGTTAAGTTACATCCATTGTATAACTTCTAACGATTTTTTTTTATGATTATGACTACTTATGTAAATTTTCAAAAACGGATATTTATTATAAAAATGATTTATGTGATAAATAAGTGTTATGCGATTAGTTATCACACTAAATGTAAACGTAGACCTTTTAAAAACTCCAATGAAAACTTATCTATTAATTTTTCACCATTTTACCTACAGTAATGTTTTTTTCTTCATTTAATTAAACTGTAACTACTATAAGTGATAAAACAATAAAATAATTATCAAAATCAGCTACCAATTAAAAATGAACAACGAAGTTAGAAAGGACGTTAATACCTTCTTTATTAAAAATAACTAAGAATAAATAAGAGCGTACCTTACCTCAGAAATTCAACTTAAAAGTTTGACTCTCTTTCCGATTAAAAAGTTTTACGCAAAATAAATAAAGTCATAAACGTCAATTAATGTTTACCAAAAAATCTTATCAATTATCAAAAAGAATTAAAAATATTTTACAAAAATACAAACCTTTAATTCATTTAGGTTGAAAAAAAATGCGTAATTAATAAAATATTTCACTTAAAATATATAAAATTACATAATATTAAAAAGCTTACATTAAACTATAGGTTTGTGAATTATGTGGACATATTTTTTCGTAAAAACCATTTCGCAATCGCCCACAATAGAAATGTCAACTTGAACTTTCATGGTACTTGTCGTAAAACCTCGATGTTACAATAACAATAATAATAATATCCTGGGACGTTTTTCACGCACGGCCATCTGATCTCAAATTAAGCTTGTACAAAGCTTGTGCTATGGAAACCAGACAACTGATATACTACTTTTCTTTTGTAAATACATACTTATATAAATAATTACACCCAGACTCAGGACAAACAGACATGTTCATGCACACAAATGACTGTCCTGGGTGGGAATCGAACCCACAATCTTCTGCGTGAAAGGCAAGTATCTATAATGACTATAAGATTGTCTTTTCGTCAGCAGTAATTTAGGCCCGGTTACAGTAAATATTAATAAAACGATTTATTTTGCTTACTAATAGTAAAATCATTAATTGACGTTTACTTTTTTATTGAGATACTAGTATTTATCAACTTTATACATTTACATTACTCTCCGCTATTAGTTGCATTATTATCCGTATGTAGCAAGCTCGTAGACAATTCTATCCGAAATCGTTCGAGATTTGAAACATACAATTTATAAATGGCTTACGTATTAATAAAGCAAATTTATCAAACTTCAAATACCGTACTTTTTTTTTTTTTTATAGAATAGGAAGGTGGACGAGCATATGGGCCACCTGATGGTAAGTAATCACCAAACGCCCTTAGACATTGGCATTGTAAGAAATGTCAACCATCGCTTATAGCCAATGCGCCACCAACCTTGGGAACTAAGATTTTATGTCCCTTGTGCCTGTAATTACACTGGCTCACTCACCCTTCAAACCGGAACACAACAATATCAAGTATTGCTGTTTTGCGGTAGAATATCTGATGAGTGGGTGGTACCTACCCAGACGGGCTTGCACAAAGCCCTATCACCAGTAAACCTTATGAAGATCCGTCTAGTAGTTTGGGTTAATAAATCTTACAACGCTTGCGTTTTATTTTTTATATAAAATTAGTTTTTCATAGAAAATTGCAAAGTCAATATGAATACAACAATAATTGTTATCAAAGACGTTTTCATACTTACCTAAAGACTTACTTTTTATTATAAAAAATTACAAATTCGAGTAATGTTAAGTACCGTAAAATTTTATATAAAAAAAAAACGCTTTGGTTATCAAGTATGTGACGTTATCGCTAATTAACTTGAAACATGCTAAATTCATAATATTGTGTATTTTTTTATCAAGGGCTCATAGCGTCGAAGCCATTGTAAGTTGGGTGAATAGAAAATTATCGATAGTGAATTTAAGAGGTGAAACACTGTTCAATTCCTGGAGTGAACTGTTTGATGGGTCAGATGGGGTGTTCACGCAAACGCCTATGATTTACAGCTTTAGTGGCAGAAACGTGATGACAGATCCTCATTGGTAAGTTGTTGATTTGTTCAATTACTTGTAGAATAATATATTGCAATTGGTTATAATTGTTACATTTATCAAAAGGTTGCTGTTCAATTTGTGATTGAAATTTATCGCTTGCTTTGTTATTAAAGGAAATGTTTTCATATCATCATTGGAGGAGAACGTTTTTTTTTGAGATATTATATTATAATATATTCTTACTTTTTATTATTCAATCTCGAAAATTGTGTATTCGATGATTTGATGACATTTAAAATTATTGCTTTATTTGTACTTATCTAAACGTAGTTTTTTATTTTTTATATTCGTCCTGTCCTTTATTCGCAATTTATATAATTTAGTTAATTTGTACTATTTTTTTTTAATTTTTATAAGTACTCGCAGATTTATATAATGTATATTTTTATGAATAAAAAATATATAAAAAACACAATAAAACTATGTAAAAACATCATCATAAAATTATTATCATCATAAAAATTGTACAAGGATAATATACCGTATATTTATTTAATATCTCGTATGCTTTAATAACTAGCTGGCACAAATTCGCTGTAGTTTTACTGTTCGATCGTTATCGACGGTACGTATGAAAAATATCATTAATTTAAAATACGCTGTCTTTTTACTATAATTACTGACTTTGATATGACATTTTAAATCGAATGTCCTTAAAATAATAAACATTAAAATACATTTTACTTATACTTGTGCTATGTATTTTTTATTGTTATATTAATATAGAGTTATAACTAGCAGCCGGTCACAACTTCGTACGGAGACCGATACGGGTAAAATAACTATTTTATCCCATGCATATTTAATCATATAAATTCGCTAATCGACTTATTCGTCAATAAATAATAATGCTAAGAGTATAAAATAATATATATCAATAAAGCATAATATAAAAATCCCTATAAACAAATTTAAAAATAAATATTTTACACGTTATAGGTATTTCATTGTTGAAACTAAACAAATGGAACTGTTTAATTTAAATACTTAATCATTTTATTTATATTCTTGAAATATATACATATATATATATATACTATGTGTACATCGATAATTGTATAAATTATATAGAATTTATGTTATGTTTCGTTGTTCGTAATTTTATTGTATTTTAATTTATGCTTTTAGATTAAAATTATGAGATTTAAATTATGCGTTTAGATTTATTTATGCTAGTAATATTAAATGTGAAAAATTTTGTGTAATAGAATAGCAGTGAAGCAGCTTGGAAGATCATTTTTATCTATCTCAACAGAAGAGTGCAAATGATAAATAACGATTGTTCCTATTAGGCCAACGAAAGCAGCATGGCACGGTGTGGATGAAAAGGGCTCTTTAAGTAACGACAGGCACTGTGACATCTGGCACACAAGCAACCCTAGTAAATTCGGTCTTGCCTCAACACTGCTCTCAAATAAGTTACTGGACCGAGAAACGTGAGTAGATTTAGTAAAATAAATCCGTTAAAAATATTTTTTATATTATGAAAGCATTATAAAACCTTAGCTAAACCACATTTGGACTATCTGGTGCCCTACTGGTGGTAGGGCTTTGTGCAAGCTCGTCTGGGTAGGTACCACCCACTCATCAGATATTCTACCGCAAAACAGCAATACTTGATATTGTTGTGTTCCGGTTTGAAGGGTGAGTGAGCCAGTGTAATTACAGGCACAAGGGACATAAAATCTTTGTTCCCAAGGTTGGTGGCGCATTGGATATGTAAGCGATGGTTGACATTTCTTACAATGCCAATGTCTAAGAGCGTTGGTGACCACTTACCATCAGGTGGCCCATATGCTCGTCCGCCTTCCTATTCTATAAAAAAAAAAAAAAAATATCTAATTGAAGTTTGGGATTCGGCAGCCAAAACTAATCTACAAAAATTACAAACAACACAAAATAAACTCATAAAGACTATTTAAATACAACTACTTAACAGCTACTATAAAAATTTATAAGGATACAAAACTAATGAACCTATCCTATATAACCTATAGATATAGCACCTGCATTCATATTAGAAAAATCCTTACAAAAGTTATACACTCAAATTACTTTCACGAAAAAAAAATATTCATAAGCGAATGATTAGAAATGCTAATAACATATGTTTAGGCCCATCAAGGACAAACTACGGCAAGAAAAGTATTTTGTTTGAAGGAGCACGCACCTACAATAACTTCGCCGAAGGATATCAAAGATATAAAATCGCTACATAATTTTAAAAAATGCTTAAAAAGCCACATTTTAAAGGATTCTTCTTAAAATTCAATTTAATATTATATAATATTAATCTAAATAAATAAAGTTTTAACTACACTACTCCTAACTTAAAATAACATTACTTATGGATATATCTTATGTAAAATAACTACTAAAACTACTACTCAACTATGTATGTATACTACGATAATAATAATGTACCAGAGATTACTCTTAATGTACACTTATTGTACATTTTACATATGACAATAATCATGTAATATTAAATTAGTTGATTTATATATGTATATTTATAAGCATTATCCTAAATAAATACACACAATATATATTGTGCATTGCCTGTCTATATAATGAACAATCGCACACCATAATTGAAAAATATAAATTTTAAAAACATCATATGAGTCTAATATTACCCTCCCTTACTTGTCATTACTTTGTATACGCATAGTGCGTATACATTTATTCATTTTTTATGTTTTCTTTTTACTAGACTACCCTACTTCACGTCACAAACTACTCGTACTTGCCTGCACTGCACCGATATTATTATTTTATTATTAGGTTAATGTAACATTCATTGTTTTACTGTGTACGCCTATTCGATTTAAAAAAAAAATTATTCTTATTGTTCTGTAATTTTCTCTGTAAGTGATTTGAATGTAAATCTTTTGAGAAAATAAATGTCTTTAACAGTATATTTTGTGTATAAGTTTGTGTTAAAAAACTAAATTTTAAACTTCTGCTACTACTACTGACTAAGAATAAGCGCTTACAAAACACTGCGAACTTAATTAATTGGCACAAGTAGTACTTAGTTTCACTTGAAAGCAATATAAGAAAAATTAAATTCAAAGGAGGTGTTTATCACGGAAATATTTTAAGGAAAAAAAAAAGTAATTGGTTAAAGATTTATGTTACAACTAGCAAAAACCGTGGCTTTGCCAGCGTGGTATTCAGTTTGTAAGGAAAATCCTTCAAAATCTGTCCTTTGAACATACATAACGCCATATTTCAATTATACATATAAAATCTTCTTTTTCTGCCTAGCGTTTTCCCGGTCTAGTTACATTAGGGTCCGCTTTTATTCATCTATGCCTCCACTTTGCTCGATCTAAAGCGTCCTCCTTAGTGAGATCGTGCTCTCTCATGTCGTCCCTCACGACATCGAGCCAGCGCTTCTTGGACGTGCAGCGGGATCTAGGGCCTTTGACAACAAAGCCATTCCACCACCACGTCTACTTGTCGATGACGCGGTCTCCTTTCGAAGTGCCAAGCACCTGTTTTCCAATGGTATTCACTGTTGACTGGATCCTAGACCATTGACTATCGACTGATTCTTCTGTGTCGGTGATTAAGTTGGAGCTAGCTACGACTTTACAGAAGTCTCCGGTAAAGAGCCACCGACTTGTGGAGTAGGTGCTGATAAGATGAGTAATTACTCCTTCCATCAGTAGCTTCACCCAAAAAAGTCGGTCGCACAGTCTATTGACTTCTAGAATACCGTTCTGGAGTTTTAGTCCTACGGCCACTCTGTTCTTTCTCAGGGGGAGCCAGAATAGATCAATTTGTATCAATCCAATATCACGGGGCTTGTTCCCCTTCCAAAGAGTGCAGGAATGCAACGTGGACCCTGCACTTCATCAGTACGTCACCGATTTTTCAGATGGCAAAGTTGAGCTTCTTTTTAAGTACTTGCTTCTTTAGCCCTTTTCCACTTGTCGCAAGTTTAGGGCAATGTGCCTACGCGTCGTTTTGCGGCGACGCCCTAGCCATTGTACCTAAAATTCAGTTCTTTTTTTCCATGTTAAATGGCAGGTACTGGTTTTACAAGGAGCGACTGCCGTCTGACCTCCACAACTTAGAGTAAGGAACTAGTTCAGGATAGAGGGATGTTGAGGAAATTTGGTGGGAAATCAAGGTATAAGGATACTTATGCCACGGAGACAGGAAGACAGGGTGTAGCATAAGTAGCTCGGGGAAGGCGGGGTCGCGTATCTGTATGTTTATATCTTTTATACCGGACAGGTGCAAAGTTACAAACACCAGTCCCTGCAAATTATACGTATAAAATATTATAATTATTATATAGCAGCGGGATCTTAATTAAAAAAAAATGTATTTGGTTTTGGTACCTGCGAAACTTAGCTCATAAATATATTTTTTATGGTCATAAATATAATATTTAAAAATTACAGTAGCTTACTATAAATACCAAACCCCCAATTTCTAAAGTCCTAGAAAATAACTATTATAAAATTTACTGGGATAGAACGATCATCACCGACAAAACCATACATTATAATAGACCGGACATAACAGTAGACAAAAACAACAAAATTAAACAATTTAGAATCGATATTGTTGTATATAACCTACTAAAGTACACACAAAGAAAAGTAATGTAAAATAGATAGAATTGACAACTGAAATTAAAAAACAATGGATCAATAAACACAGTGAAAATTTTACCAATTATTCTCTCCAGTACAGGCGTTATCCCAAAAACACAAGACATCTCAATATTCTCCAAATGTCTAAGTCAACTCTCACACTTTTACAAAACGCAGTCATACTAACACACGTCTAACTCGAAAGTTCCTCACATCACCTTCCTCAACTTAACATTTAAAAAACCTATCACGCTTGGTCATAGCCATGTGATAGTTAAGTTACCCCTGTAAAAAGGGATATATAAAAATAGATACAAATAAAATAATAATAATAATAATATGAGTCATAGTTTTATGATATGACTTATGTAACAGAAAAATAACCCACGAAGCTTTAATGCGACTTATGCCGTATTTAGGTCATCTGATTTTTGACTCGATGAAACAATTCTCTCTCGAAAAATTTTATTCTCATTTCATAATTTAAAATTGGAACATCGAAAATATTTGATTACGTTAATTCGATAAAACTGTATTGTATTTTATTTTAGTGTTATTATTGAACGAGTTGTTCTGCCCGCGACTTTTATCAATCGTTTTTCTAGAAGCTTTTTCTTTTAAAGGTTATTCACTCGGTACAAGTTTAAAAGATAGCATATGCGATATATGTAATTCAAAACTACCTTTATAAATTGTCTGTATTATATTCGAGGGCTTACTCACGATCATACCTTTTTATTTTCGTCGTTTTAACACATTTCCATCTGTCATTGTCATGCGCTGCCTGGCTCCTCCAATGTCGACTACACGAGTTTTTTTCGTCTACCTCCGTTTTTATTGTATTTATTTCTAATTCAATGCTGCGAACACACTACACAGATACAATCGGACCGTACAAACGTTCATAGCATATCAATTTTATGAATTTTTTGTAGTTAACAAATCTACTGTCGTAATTTCATTTTTAAAAAATTCAAATGCTTTACACACTAAGCTGTAGTAGTAATTCATAATTAAGTCTCTAGTGTAAAAAATCCGGTAAGTAAATAAGATATAATCACGTATAAGTACCCAATGTTATGTTTTACATCTATACATATAAATAAAATTGAAGGGTATGTATGTGATGATGTGTGTAATACATTAGGAAGGATTCTGAAAACTCCACCTCTAAAGGGTGAAAATAAGGGATGTAAGATTGTATGGGTCCCCATCATTTTCAAAGTTAGAGGCATGACATTTCATAATTATACAAGCATCTAATTAACAGTAAATATTATATTTATTTGAAAGTTTTTGAAAATCTACCTGAGAGCGTAAAATAGGGTTTGAAAGTTTGTATGGAGACTGACATTTTTGATGTAGGAAGAATTATATTTAATATTAAAGCTTCTGAGAAAAAATAAATTCATAAGATTTTCGTCGTTTTTAAAAATTCAATCCAACACGGGAGAATTGTGGTGGAAACATTTGTAAAAAAATTAAAAATATATATTCTGATCTACTTAAAATTCACTATTTGTGTTTCTTGATTGAATTGATAAACATCTATTTCAAAGTTTTTAGAAATTGCACCCAAACGGGTGGCAATTTTTTTATTTTTGTTTTGAAGAGTTAGAACGTTTGTATGTACATATATAAACTTCATATACATGCTTCTGGGTGCAAATAACTAAATGCAAAATACACAATCTCTTAATATCCATATATCCTAGGAAGTTGCAAGCAATCCTTTTTTCTATACAAATTTCAGTACTATAGTGAAATTTCGAATCGAGACTAAAGCGTCGAGTCATCTTCCGACTGACACAGGTAATGACCGGTCATGATTGTCAGTTATTTTAGCGCCAATAGGAAACACCGCAAACGTTGTTTACAAAGAGGTGCTTCGATTATTAATTATAATATATAAATATAAAGTTTTCAGTGAGTTAGTTTTGTTTAATATGTATTTAATATAATAAAAAAATATATATTTTGTACGCTTGCTTATTTATAGTATTAACAATATCCAACGGCGTGAATAGATAACCGGGGTACTTAAACAACAAAATCATAGATCGAAAGACATGTATAAAATAAATTTTTCTTCAATCCATTTAGGTCTCTAAAATATATTTAGTCAAACTACAGGTGTTTACAGTAAGTTCATCGAGGGTTTTATTATAAGAATAATCAACAATATTTTTATTTAAAATTAAGAAAACTTAAAATACTTTTTTTTCTAACCAGAATGACATTTCATGCTTCTTACTTTAAAATTACAGATTTCAAAGCAATCATTTATCCTGTACTTATACGTAAGCGCGAGCGAAACCTCGGGCAACAGCTGGTATTATATATATTTATTTATAGAAATTTAATAGTGACCTATTAACATTTTTGACGGTATTCAATTGGACAATGGTTCATAGATATCATAGTGAGATTTACAAAAAATATTTTAGGTTTTAACGTGATAATTGGATAGCAAATATTTTAATAAGGATTTTATCAAAAGGATTTGTAGACTAATAATAGTCTGTAATTAATTATACACGGATATATCTGTGGTATATTTTATGACACATATATATAGTTACTTTAATTAAAATAATTTCGTATTTAATATTAATTTTTAAAATTATAATTATTTATATTTTTAAACAACACTCTTATTAAATATACATATTGTATGCGTATATAAGCTCCAAACTTTCTCCTCAAAGAAGAGAGGAGGCCTTAGCCCAGCAGTGGGACATTAACAGGCTGTTACTGTAATGTGTATATACATTACTTATAAGGTTGAAGTTGTAAAGTTAAATATTATTTGTCTAAAATATTACTATTTATTTCAAAGTCCTCCTAAATGGTACATATGGGTCATTATTTTGGCTTATATGTATTTATGTACCTAATTCTTAGAATGTAAATACGGTGCCGAGCATTTTATCAGAGGTGATAATAAATCTCGTGCCTGTAATTGACAAGCTTGTACCGAAGGTTATTTTTACAAGAAATGGGACAAATTTCTTTTAGAAATATTATTACACATAGAGATACGCTACATACTGTCGCTTCGAGATCATTCGTAGAGTTCTGTCACTTAATACTATTATATACATTAACTGGCTGGACCAAAAATCTCAAATGATTTCGAAAAGTTGTCATTATGTAATAATAACTTCAAAGTAAATACGTGTTTGTGTGTACGATTTGAGTAATAAAAGTTTTCGAATTTGTGACGATTTGATAATAGGTATATAAATATATAATTAAAATGTAGTTAAATAACAGCCTATGAATGACCCACTGCCGGATTAAAGCATTCTCTTGCTTTCTGCTTTGGAGCTTATACCTCGCTGCTCTAATGCAAGTTGGTGAAATTTAAATTTTTGTATACGAATGAATTTCTTTAACATGTTTCTTTTCTATACATTTAATGTTTGAAGTCTATACTAGCAATTTTAATTATTATATAAATTTATATTTTAGTTTTAATAATATATGGATAAAATGTAATGCGTATGTTTTATAGGATGAATACAGCCGTGATGGATTTTAGAAAAAAAAAATAAAAATTAAGTGAAATAGTTTCGTGTTATTTATTTTTAAAACATTAAATTTATTTGTTCTGTAATATATTTATACTCCCGACTATGTACATTACATTGAAAAATATTACTATTTTTATTATTATTATCAGTTCGAACGATGATACAATCTGTTAGTTTCATTGAGTTTTCTGTCAGAAAATTCTCAATAGCAGCCCGGGGTCTGGAAGTTGGTAGTGTACACTCCCGTGCCTCGGAAAGCACATACATTGCTATGCAGATGATAGTACAGTGCATGGTGGATACCACGGACGCGCAGTGGCTGGGCGGGCGGAAACTGAGGAGAGGCGGGAGAATCTTGTCATTGAACTCGATAGGACGTTAGATCTCATCGCCAAATGGGGCTCTGATAATCTTGTTGAGTTTAATGCCAAGAAAACACAGGTATGCGCTCTCACGGCGAAAAAGTCAACATTTTCCCCTCTTCCCTCCCTCTGTGGTACTCCGCTGGTGATGCAAAGCAAAATCGCCATGCTGGGGATTGACGTTCGCTGCGACCTTAGTCCAAGGGATTACATCGAGGCTGTTATAAAAACAGCTTCACGGAAACTCGGAGTTCTGAACAAGGTGCGGCGCTTTTTCACGCCACAACAACTGTGCCTGCTGTACAAAACACAGGTACGGTCTTGCGTGGAATATTGCTCGCACCTTTGGGATGGCTCCGCTAAGTACCTACTTGAGGCCTTGGACCGGTTGCAGCGACGTGCCGTACGCATTATTGGCGACGTAAAGGTCACAAACACCCTTGAACCTTTACAATTGCGTCGTGAGATAGCAGCACTGAGCGCTTTCTATCGACTGTATCACGGCGAGTGCTCTGAGGAATTATTCTCTCTAATTCCTGCTTCCCCCTTCCTTCTTAAGTCCACGCGAGCTGGTTCTCGATGTCACCGCCTAACTGTGACATCAATTCCATCGCGAACAAAGAAATTTGGCAACTCCTTTCTTTGTCGCACTTCCAAAAAATGGAATTCCTTACCAGCTCACGTATTCCCCTCCTCTTACAACCCGGGTTCCTTCAAACGAGGCGTGAAGAGGCATCTTGCGGGCCGGCAAGGCGAAGGCGGCTAGTGCAGAACGTTTTTCCCGTCTGTACTGGCCGTCGTCGCGTTTGGACTCTACTACCACTTACCATCAGGTGGAGTAGAGTCATTTGCCCTCCCGGCGATATAAAAAAAAAAAAAGCTGGTCCTGCGCCTGAACTCTTTCCGGTCGTGTCGGATTGCCGTCCCATCGGAGTGTTAGGGAATAGTAGTTGGCTAATCACTCTTGAGATTGGTCGCCGTGGCCGAAATCGGTCTGGAGGACATTATTAGTTTCATTAAAATATATGTATAGATTTTAAGTTTAACCTTACTCTAAAGTAAAGCCTTAAAAGTAGTTCCATAGTTATATAAAAATTCTGTTTAATGTATTTAATCTGTTTAAAATAAAACAGATTAAATAAAATAATCATTTTATATTTTAAAATGCTAATATTTATTTATTTTTTCGTTCAGGTATCCGTGCAGCACAAGACTTATCGTGCTATGTATAGAAGCAACACCACTGAAAACAAAAAGAAAAAATAATTCCAAGTATGTAATAATTTGAATAACTTACCAACAGACCACGCGAAAGGAGTATACAAATTGACATTACCATAATTCATTCCATTTGATCTAACATCGTTTTTTTTCGACAGATACCACACAAACGAAAAGTCACTCGACTTTGAAAACATCGAAGAACGAAACGACACATATCCTTTATAGATATTGAAAATGTTTCATTTCATCATAAGCAAATTGTGAAGACTGTAAATAAATGTTTAGATAACGCCTATGTTTCTTAAACGATTCTCGTGGAACATGATGACAATATAAAATAAAATGTTTGTTTAAAACGGTTTCCAACTTGCGTAAATTTAGAAATTTAAATGACCCATATTAAGCTAGACTATAGGTGAAGTTCGTTAAGCTCACAGCTTAGAACAAGGGAAACTTAAGCATTCGTTGTTTCAACAAAGTAATAACTTGGAACAAACTTATATGAAAGTTAGAATATACGTTCTAAATCCTCATAATGTTACGAAAATAGACCTCATGTTTAAAAAAATATGCTACAAATACAATATCTTATATATTTAATAAAATATATAATTACTATAATTAATAAAATAAATGAAATGATTTAGTTACAGGATATTATCACTGTATAAAATAAATAAAATTAATTATTATAAAAATCCCTAAATAAAGGCTATTCATTCAAAATATCGACATCAATCAGAAATATTTGCTTCCAAAGAGAATAAATCAAATGTTCGATATTTGACCGCAGCCCATGTTTTATAATTATCTGTCATTCGCGATTCTAACGTCGACGTAACTGCTTGAATACATCACAAATCGGTTGGAAACCGTTACATTTAACGTCAGCCATTTTGAAAATATAGTCGTTTTGTAAATACATGACTTTTGAAAATTTTCTATAAATATTATCATAAAAAACGCCTGTATAGATAGATTGAATGTAATTCATATGTAAATAAATTCCTGTTAAATAATAGAATTATTATTATAATATTCAAACTACTGCCATTTTCAGTAGTTATTGGTTTTTATTTTTATTTCGATGTGTAACATTAAGCTCATTAATATAAAATCATGAATGCGAAGAAAATTTGTAATGGAATCAATGGAGAAGTGTGCTCTATTGAATATACTCGGGCTATATATAGTATATTATTCAATGTTATATTTCAAATCAATTTCATATTTTGCTAGTTCTTTTTTTAAATTATGTACTGTCTAAATATAATACCCTATTTTGAATTCTTATATACAAATTAATCTGCCTTGGCTATAATTATTTATGTATATATATATATGTATGTGTATGTTATTGTTTGTGTGTGTGATAAAGTAAATGTTACACATCGGTGACCTAATGTAAGGCTTGTACATTTTTTGTTCTATACTATATTATCTTAAACGATAATTTTGTCAAATCTTATACATATCCACGTGAAATGATAATAATTTTTATTCTTTTACATATATGAATAGTTTAAAAAAACGTCGCATTTACTTAATAAGTTTTAAAACAAATATGTATATATATATATTAATGGATAAAATGAAATTTTACTAAATTGAAAACGAGTGTTGATGTCGTTTTTCATAATTATGTTTTAGTCTCAATTAAAAAAAATCGCTGTTAAAAATCATATAAGTACGCCTAATGTTGTATAATTTTAATATTTTAATTGTATATGTTAGAATTTATAGTACTTGATAAGTACGTTTGTTTTTTAAAAATAAAGATCTTTTTAAATGTGTCGTGTTATTATTTTGACTTTAAAATAAATATCCACTGTAGTATTTTATACTATTATCTTAAGCTCTTTGCAATCAACACTTAATTTCCGCTGATCAAAATAATGTTTAACTGTAACAAACAATTATTATTACATAACGAAACAAAAACCATTAAAAAAAAACCAAAATCATTATATTTTGTTCTTGATCATACGCGCGATTTAACTTGGCCGTTCAGAAATTAACCATGTCTCTCTCGGGAATATCTCGTCAAGCCTAACTTCAAGTCGGCCAACTTAGATTGCGACAATTGTAAACTCAGCTTAATTCTTATTGGTTTTAATATTAAATGCTTTTTTTTTTCATTTTTCAAATGTCGCGTTGAACGTAAATTTGACATAACTACTAAAAAACAGCATCAATTATTTACAAACATTAAAAAAAAATATATTACAGTAAAAAACAATCAAAACACAAATTTTTACTTAATTTAATTAAAAAAAAGTTACCACCGGTAATATGGATAATTCACCACCAAGAAAAGCTTTTTTTTTATTTTTTTTTTTTTTTTTTTTTTTTTTTTTTTTTTTTTTTTTTTTTTTTTTTTTTTTTTTTTTTTTTTTTTTTTTTATATCGCCGGGAGGGCAAATGACTCTACTCCACCTGATGGTAAGTGGTAGTAGAGTCCAAACGCGACGACGGCCAGTACAGACGGGAAAAACGTTCTGCACTAGCCGCCTTCGCCTTGCCGGCCCGCAAGATGCCTCTTCACGCCTCGTTTGAAGGAACCCGGGTTGTAAGAGGAGGGGAACACGTGAGCTGGTAAGGAATTACATTTTTTGGAAGTGCGACAAAGAAAGGAGTTGCCAAATTTCTTTGTTCGCGATGGAATTGATGTCACAGTTCGGCGGTGACATCGAGAACCAGCCCGCGTGGACTTAAGAAGGAAGGGGGAAGCAGGAATTAGAGAGAATAATTCCTCAGAGCACTCGCCGTGATACAGTCGATAGAAAGCGCTCAGTGCTGCTATCTCACGACGCAATTGTAAAGGTTCAAGGGTGTTTGTGACCTTTACGTCGCCAATAATGCGTACGGCACGTCGCTGCAACCGGTCCAAGGCCTCAAGTAGGTACTTAGCGGAGCCATCCCAAAGGTGCGAGCAATATTCAACGCAAGACCGTACCTGTGTTTTGTATAACAGGCACAGTTGTTGTGGCGTGAAAAAACGCCGCACCTTGTTCAGAACTCCGAGTTTCTGTGAAGCTGTTTTTATAATAGCCTCGATGTAATCCCTTGGACTAAGGTCGCAGCGAACGTCCATCCCCAGCATGGCGATTTTGCTTTGTATCATCAGCGGTGTGCCACAGAGGGAGGGAAGAGGGGAAAATGTTGACTTTTTCGCCGTGAGAGCGCATACCTGTGTTTTCTTGGCATTAAACTCAACAAGATTATCAGAGCCCCATTTGGCGATGAGATCTAACGTCCTATCGAGTTCAATGACAAGATTCTCCCGCCTCTCCTCAGTTTCCGCCCGCCCAGCCACTGCGCGTCCGTGGTATCCACCATGCACTGTACTATCATCTGCATAGCAATGTATGTTCCCAAGGGAGAGCATATCATTGATATGCAAAAGAAAGAGTGTGGGAGATAGCACAGATCCCTGGGGGACCCCAGCATTCACTACATAGAATTGTGAAGCGCAACCATCTACTAAAACACGAAGGCTGCGCTTGTGTAGGAAGCTGGCAATCCAGGTGCATAGCTGAGCAGGCAGACCATATGCCGGTAGCTTGGAGAGAAGACTTCTGTGCCAGACCCTGTCGAAAGCCTATTTATTTATCTGCAATAATATTAAGAACATCCGCTTGTGTATAAGATAATCTCGAGTTGTAGATATTCTAGGGTGGCTTTTTACGAGGGTCCAGGTTTGTGTGTAAACAGTAAAGACCCTAGAGAGTTGAGTAAACAAACATGAAAGGATTTGGACCCAAAGCCTTTATGTCCTACACGCGGCGGGCAGCTGCGACATATTTATTCTTATATAAAAATCAAGAAAGTCTGTTATAATGACACATTTTTTATAATTCTAAAAGTTTATTGTGATGTTGCCCGATAATAAAATTAAATAATAAATAAATATATCCTGGGACATTTTTCACACACGGCACGGCACAAGCTTTGTACAAGCTTAATTTGGGATCAGATGGATCCCAAATTAAGCTTGTACAAAGCTTGTGCTATGGAAACCAGACAACTGATATACTACATATGCTATTTTTCTTATGTAAATATATACTTATATAGATAATTACACCCAGACTCAGGACAAGTAGACATGTTCATGCACACAAATGTCTGTCCTGGGTGGGAATCGAACCCACAACCTTCGGCGTGAAAGGCAAGTATCTACCAACCACGCCAACCGGCTCAACCTCCTTACCTCGCAGATCAAATAATACGACTCAAACAAATAGATGCACTAAAATTACAGACAACATGACTGAGGATATTTAAAAGATCAATGAAAAAGTAACGTTACATTTATATGAAATGTTTATTGGCGTACCTTTGGGGTAAGAACGACTCGTTTGCCGTGACGGTACGGTACGGACGGTGACGGCCCTGTTTGTGTTCCATATCCGCCGCTGCCCTCTAGTCCTTTATGTATTTTGTAGATATATATTGTTATAATAATAAGAAAAAAAAACTATATTAACGAAAGTATATTTATGTTTATTTTGACCAATAATTTATTTATCGGTTTTCTTTAATTATAATTTTTTTCAATGCGTCCAATTTGTTTTAAACATAGTTTTTAAATTTGGGCGTACGCTGGAAAAACGCTTTACCCGTTTCCCCCAGTGGGGAGGTATGTGGGGCTCGCCGGTATCCGAGGAACCGAGTGCACCCCGAACATTGGAATACCCACTAAAAAAACAGCGGTACCCTTTCCGTCCAGGCCGAGTTACACAGTTTTATTCTAAATTAAAAACGGGAAACTTGCGCCGTCTTAATTTATCATAGTGGCTTAAATCGAATAATTTTGAAACGATTAACAATCTTAATTCATTTAATTTTTTTAATTACCATTAAAGTACATTATCATCAGAACTGTATCAATTTGTAATATTTCAACTCCGTAGTATAAGAAGAAGTGTTTCTAACTCAAATTGCATTATTTGGTCTAAACAAATTAACACACAGACATTGCAAGTTAAATAAAAGCTTGTACAAATAAAACTAACTATACAATATTTTACTTGGTGATAGGGCTTTTTGGAAGGCTTTTTACATAACCAAATATGTTTGGAAAGATTTATATTTCTTAAAGAGCTAATTTTTATAGACGTTGGTTGACATAATATCAGATATTTACTGGTAATAGGGCTTTATGCAAGCTCGTTTGGGTAGGTACCACCCACTCATCAGATATTCTATCGCAAAACAGCAGTACTTGGAATTGTTGTGTTCCGGTTTGAAGGGTGAGTGAGCCAGTGTAAACAGGCACGTATATAGAGACAAAATTTATAGTTAGTATCAGATAATTTACTATAATATTTTATTCAAATATAAATATTTATGGTTATTATATTCATAATAATAAAGTTATCTTTGTCCAAATATTGG
This sequence comes from Nymphalis io, assembly GCF_905147045.1. Classification (NCBI taxonomy): domain Eukaryota; kingdom Metazoa; phylum Arthropoda; class Insecta; order Lepidoptera; family Nymphalidae; genus Nymphalis; species Nymphalis io. Next base: position 4,324,901 of record NC_065903.1, read on the forward strand.
TATATATATAGTTACTTAATTTTTTTATTATATACAGTTCATTTGTGTTTACTTAACTGATATTATTTTATAGTATTATCATATGAAAATTAGACAAATGATATTTTTAATAACTTATTAAATTAATAAAATAAACTGACATTTCTCTACGTTCAATATTCTATAACAAAAACGATACAAACTTCAAATCTAAAGTAGCACAGCAGCCCTCGATATAAAAAAAAACGCTATAAATAGTAATGACGATGTAAGTCTTGAGCCGTCAGTGCATGGCTTGCTTAAAAAGCGTTAAAATATTAATCTGCTTTATAAAATAACAGAGAAATATATGAAAGGAACGTGCCGTTACTGAAATTAAAAGGGATTTAAGGTAAATTAAAGGTGTTAGATTTTCGTCCGGCGCAATGAAAGACTGCTTTGCGGTGCTAAACGATGAATACGACCAAGTGATTTTCACACAAATTCACCTATAATAAGGTATAGAATGGCATGAATGAGTTTCAGTATTTAATGGTAGCACAGCCTAATGTATCCAGGTACGTACGTGGAAGGGTTATGTAGACATTTTAATGGAGATTAAAGTTGTTATGCAAAGCCTTCATTTCGCATCGTTAGGACAGGTTTGTGCTAAATTTAAATTTTTTGCGCTCATTTGCAAAGTGAATACGGGCAGAAATATATCTAATTTTATAACATAAATGTTGGACAAGGGTAAGTAAAATTGCTCTTTTAAGCGGTACACAATTGGATTCAATTTGGGTTTTTTTATTAGCGTTTCGAAGCAATTGTTTTTCTTTTAATTTTAAATTGTCTAAGACAAGAGTCACTGTATAAGTCACTGGTTTGTGCAAGCTCGGCTGGGTAGGTACCACCCATCCGGTCATCAGATATTCTACCGCAAATCAACAGTACTTGGTATTGTTGTGTTCCGGTTTGAAGGGTGAGTGAGCCAGGTCACAAAGCACAAGCGACATAACATCTTAGTTCCCAAGGTTGGTGGCGCATTGACGATGTAAGCGATGGTTAAAATTTCTTACAATGCCAATGCCTATGGGCTTAGGTGGTTACTTACCATTAGGTGGCCCATATACTCGTCCGCCTACCTATACTGAAAAACCTGATGGTAATGGTCATCACAATCATAGAATATATCATTTTTAAGGTAAGGTAATTTATTTATTTATTTATTTAATTCTTAATTATATATATATATATATATATATAGGTTAGGTGTAGGTATATTATATATATATATATATATATATATATATATATATATATATATATATATATATATATATATAGACGACATCATCAATGCGCCACCTAACCTAGAAACAGATAATATTACATCTCTTTTGAAGAAATTAATATTACAAGGAATGGCTTATAGCCAGCCAATTTCAGTTGCTTAATAGAATCATTAATAGATATATAATATACGACATATTATACTAATTGCTATAATAAGTATTATGTTAATGATTTAAAGCGTTGTCGTTTATAATCCTCATCACTAATGTGTGAGCCATGCATGCATATTACCTCCATACTACACGTGTGTCACGTAATTTTTAGACATTATTGTAATTAGTGAACAATACGATTATAACGCTTCATACTAAGCTAACTTTATAAAGCCGAAAACTTGAAATAAGAAACATTTAATATATTAAAAAGGCGAGATGGCCCAGTTCGAATGGCCAGTGGCCGCGTGAATCTTAAGCAATAATCGTGGGTTCAAGCCCGGGCAAGCACCACTGAATTTTCATGTGCTTAATTTGTGATAATAATTCATCTCGTGCTTGACGGTGAAGGAAAACATCGTGAGGAAACCTGCATATGTCTAATTTCACTAAAATTCTGCCACATGTGTATTCCACCAACTCGCATTGGAGTAGCGTGGTGGAATAAGCTCAAAAATCTTCTCCTCAAAAAGGGAGAGGAGGCCTTAGCCCAGCAGTGAGACATTCACAGGCTGTTACTGTAACATATTTAAAAAAAATGTATTTTTTAATGAAACATACAACGTCATGACAACGAACGATGACACTTATAGTATAATAATATATATATACATCTGCTGAGTTTCTACGGATATTATTTTAATTTTAATTAACTGACACTTGAATGTATATTTTAACTTATATAAATTATAACTTTATTGTATTTTTATCGGTTCTTAATACGTTTTGTGATCTTTTTAATTTTTTAACTATTTTTAACTCTTAAACAGCCTGATAACCGTGTTGCAAACTTTCATTTATCTACAATGTACGTGGTAACATTCAACATCCAAATTAACATCATATAAAAATACTTCTACAGAATCAGTACAAAATGAATAATTGTTGTTCTTTTTTAATTATATTTAAATAAATAAAGCCTTTTATGTCGATTTTTGGTAGATTGTATGTTTTGAACCGATGAAAACCTTTTTTGTTTTTTTCTTGTTTAGCCCAAAGGCTGAGTCTAGCATATATCATGTGATACGGTATTTCATTTATATTACATTGCAAGTGTATTTTGGTCCAAATAACGGCACGAATTTCAATTCCGTCTCGTAAATGAATATAATTCTGAATTATAGGTGAATTCCATTCTGGTAAAATACTTCCCTTGTACAAAGCGGGGCGTGACGTTTGACTCGCGTGCACATTAGTGTTTGAGATATGCAGTAATATTGTTGGTAATACAGGAACAATATAAGTATTAATACTAACTAAGCCCACATACTTCACACAGTTGAATTAATTGTTTTGTCCTCATTCGTATCTTGTAACTTAACTTTATCATATTATGTCTAGTGCCGTGAACTAATTTCTCTAGAGGAAGGTTACTGAGGCCGAGTTCATCAATCAGAATAACTTCATCATTAATGAAAATATTTTTGTTCATTAGTTATTTCAGTCTATTTTATTAATAATGATGACAGGTGCAACTATGTCGAAACTTATTAATATTTCTTATTATAATTTTTCTTTCTAAATAAATATTACATAATAATATTAATATATTAGTTAGTATTTCTTTCTATTATATTTTCTTAATTAGCATTTTAAATACAAAGCTAAGTCATAATGTTATAAAATTAATGTTACAAAAGAACGCTTTAAATATTTTTGCAGATTTATAATTCATATGCTCATCAATACACGTACTTTGACGTGTATTTATGTTTTATTTCCTTAACATTTTATTTATAAATTTTTAATAGTAAAATATAAAAATATTAACTTTTCTGTGTTCATTTACTAGTCTATAATATCTTAAATATATTACTCAAGGGTGCTCTACGTTCTGATGACCCAAGAGCCGTCGCTTACCTAGCTCAAAGACTGAGCTCAGAGGACGCTATTATTATATAAAGATAATTTACATATTAATTAATCGATTTATTTGAATTTTAAGTTACTTAGTTTTTACCAATATAAACGTTTTTAGACGTTCAGTATGAGAATATGACTGTATCTATTTACAAAAGGCTTTGTATTTTTAATAATATATTTATTAATATAACAATAGTGAAGCGCTGACTTCTGAATTAGTGCCGACTGTGCGTCAAAGTCAGTTCTCTCTCAATAAAAATACAATAATATATTTTAAAAGGTATCACAATACATTCTTAAGACTAACTTCGTTATTTTAAATAAATCCAAAACCGTGATTATTCGATTGTGTATGGCACATCCGTGCATGTGTATGCGTGTGTGTTTGGATGTGTGTGTGTGTGTGTGTGTGTGTGTGTGTATACCTGCATATAAGTTTACTAACTGAGTGTAGGTTTATTATTTTTCATAAGCATGGAGTGTACGTATTTTCTTCTTACTTCACGATAATTAATTAATAACTTTTAAATAGAATACATAAGTCTTATTAATTTAATTATTTTAGTGTTCATAGAAATGATGTTTAAATTATTAAACTTTATAAAAAAACTACATACATTGTAAATGATCATTGTCTTTGAATTGAAATGAAAAAAAAGAATCGACAAAGAAATCTCATACATTTTTGTAGTATTTTATTAAATGAGCCAATTTTAACTTTAGTATAAATAGAAAATGTAACAATAAAGGCAAATAATAAAATTGTATGTTACAAATATAACAAGCAAGGTCAGATATTTCGAAAGTTTATTCCTTTAATAACAACCGACCGTTAAACACGAAGGGTTCTATTTTCGACTTATATTTGCAACGTTATAAAACAAATAGCTTCGAGTTCACATTAGGTATTTATCTTCAGTTCTGTTTCAAGTCAGGCGATTTTAAAACAAGAATAAATAAATAATATTCAGAACAGTTTAAAAGGTGCTATAAAATCAAATGTTTGTTATTGATAGACGAGTCTATCAAATATTATGTTTATTATAGCCATTAGACAATATTAAATTAAGAAATTTAATCTTCTTAGTATGTGTCATACATATTAAGAAATTAGAATTTAAATATTTTTGAATGAAAATATATTTCATGAAATTCTAATCACTTATAAGACTCTCGGGCTCGTGAATATGTCTCACATATCTCAAATACAAAGAATAACGTTTAAAAAATAGAATTTCCCGTGAAGCATTATTATACTTTCCTTATTATTAAAATAAAAGTCGAGATGGCCTAGTGGTTAGAACGCGTGAATCTTAACCGATAATCATGGGTTCAAACCCAGGCAAGCACCACTGAATTTTAGTGGGCTTAATTTGTGTTTATAATTCATCTCGTTCTTGACGGTGAAAGAAAACATCGTGAGGAAACCTGCATGTGTCTAATTTCATTGAAATTCTGTCACATGTGTATTCTACCAACCCGCATTGGAGCAGCGTGGTAGTATAAGCTCCAAACCTTCTCCTCAAAATGGAGAGCAGGCCAGCAGTGGGACATTAACAGGCTGTTACTGTTACTGTTATTATTATAGATTTCTAGGAAACGTCATATGTACACCATAAGTTAAGAGAAACAAAATTACACTTTGAATAATAATTATAATAAAACGAATTTTATTTTAATGCCTAAATTTTCTAAATAAGTTACATGCTTATAATTGCTATAATATTTTGGTGATGTTATAGTGAAGGTTAAAAATATAATGACTTAATTTTAAAACCAAATGACGTTGTACGGTTTAGCGAAATTGGAGTCGTGGAAATAATGAGGCACTTTGACTGCCTTCGTGTACAGCATGTTTTCTGAGCACACTCATTAGCTTCAAAGCTATTTACTGCTTCCAGTTAAATCGTTTGCAAAGGTGTCTTGACGATAGAACGCGATCAGCAATCAATGTATAATGTGTAATTTAATTACATAATTAAAAATTTAATTAAAATACCCAATATAACTGTTTAATATCCAATGTTATATTTCGAAAGTGTTGTAGTTGACTTTTTATAAGTGCTGAAAAATCTCCACTTTTTGAGATCAATTGAGTTTCATTTTTAAATGAAATACTCATTGTTCGTGTGGGTGCCTTATATATAAATATTTCTATTTATTTATGTAGGCTACATTGGATTATTGATTTGTTTTCAAAGTTATAAGTATTTGCATTATTTTATAGCAATATGATTCATATCATACTGTTGTAACTTTTAAATGTCACTAATAGTATGTATATACGTAAAGCCGTTGGCCCTGCGCCTGAACTCTTTCCGGTCGTGTCGGGCTACCGTTTCATCGGATTATGAGAGTGTGCCTTTGTTTGCACACACACTTGTGCACTATAATATGTCCCGCACAGTAGACTTATCTCCGTGGCCAAAATCGGTCAGGAAGACATTATCATCAGAGTATATTTTAAGAATGTTTAAATTTTTAACGGTAAGAGTAATATCCTACAGCTGGACAACGGCGTCCTTTTCTTTTAAAAATAAGGTTTTAAACTCGAACCAAGTTGAAAAACGCTATCTCAATACGATTAATACGATCTAAGGTAAAAGTGAATAGGCATCTTGTAGGATATCATATTTACCTTTACTATAACAGTAATTACAGTCACGTATTATTGAGATCAGGTCTATAGTTAATAATAAAAAGGATAAATAATGAAAACCTAATTGAATTCAAATATTACAACAAAAATAATAATAAGCAGTGACTGACACATTGCAATAAAAAGAGCTAGTAACTATCAAGGATTTTAATACTTTATAATATAAACTATAAAACTGCTGTATGTGAATCCATCGCGTGCGAATAGTGATGAAGATCGATAGTTTTAAAGATAAAATGTGAGTTGAAACTGATAACTCATGTTAACCGCCGAAGCATCACTTCACTGTTCGTGACATTTCGTGACATGAGTCCATTGAAACTTTGCATGAAAATATAAGTAACTACTCTTTGTGTGTTTATATTTTAAAATTGTTAGTATAGTCAGTTAAAAAGGAATATTATTATTAAACGCGTACTATTCTATTATTATGACCATAGATATACATGTAAATAGTTTTTGCTAATATAATATAAAATAAATATTATTAAGAGCATTTGAATATTTTATGCTGACTGTACAAACGATTATTGAAATATTTAGTTCAATCAAAATCAATCAATCAACAGCCAATCGTTGTCCACTGCTGAGTATAGGCCTCTCCCAAGGTGCGCCAAAGCTCCCTGTCCTCCGCCATCCAGTTGGTGCCCGCCACCTTCTTAAGGTCGTCGGTCCACCTTGCTGGAGGGCGCCCTACGCTGCGCTTGCCGATTCGCGGTCTCCACTCTAAGACTCGTCTGCTCCAACGGCCATCGGTCCTACGACATACGTGACCAGCCCACTGCCACTTTAGCCTGCTAATTTTGCAAGCTATGTCGGTATGTTTGAAGACGAAAGTCTTCAACCAATGCGTCTTACCTGCCATGACATACGGTGCCGAAACGTGGACACTAACTGCGGGACTAGTCCACAAATTCAAATATTTAGTTGACTCTTCAATATTAATAATACTGTTTAATCCGATACAAGCAATTGATTTGACTTAGTCATTCCAATGTAGGAATATAATTCAATTAACATGTAACATTTGCACGCGTGATAAGTTACACAATACAATTATGTACATGTCTAGACGTATGATAGTTATAACCCTCCGAGTTCAATCTCGTTTCGCACTAAGCTCACGTACTATTTATGAAGTAATCCTTCGTTATTTCACCCGGATAAGTTAAAAAGTATATAAATAATTTTAAAAGGTATACGACCGACGACCGTATTCATTAATCTTGATGTGCTAAAAAACAATAAAACTTTGCCTTAAGGGCCGATTGGCTGATTTCAAGCATTGAATAATGTCAACCATTAAAACTCAAATATCACCAAGTCGTTCTTAATGAAATTTTGTAATTTAGTTTAAGCTGTGCGTTGATAGTCAGTCATATAGTACATTGTCTTTTGAATATAAGTTGTAGAAGAAAAACTTCTTTATTTTTTTGTTTTTCTTCATATGGATATGCCTTTTACATTCTGCAATGTAATGATTTCCATCGAAACAATATTTTATATAATTTAGACCTCGATCTTTGATTACGAAATCATTTTTTGAAAATTACGACGTACACTTTATTTTTTATTTAAATAAATGACATTTAGGTAGATCTAATTTTACCAAAAAAGTGACTCCATTTCAAACATAACCCTCCGAGTTCAATCTCGTTTCGCACTAAGCTCACGTACTATTTATGAAGTAATCCTTCGTTATTTCACCCGGATAAGTTAAAAAGTATATAAATAATTTTAAAAGGTATACGACCGACGACCGTATTCATTAATCTTGATGTGCTAAAAAACAATAAAACTTTGCCTTAAGGGCCGATTGGCTGATTTCAAGCATTGAATAATGTCAACCATTAAAACTCAAATATCACCAAGTCGTTCTTAATGAAATTTTGTAATTTAGTTTAAGCTGTGCGTTGATAGTCAGTCATATAGTACATTGTCTTTTGAATATAAGTTGTAGAAGAAAAACTTCTTTATTTTTTTGTTTTTCTTCATATGGATATGCCTTTTACATTCTGCAATGTAATGATTTCCATCGAAACAATATTTTATATAATTTAGACCTCGATCTTTGATTACGAAATCATTTTTTGAAAATTACGACGTACACTTTATTTTTTATTTAAATAAATGACTGTCTAGATCTAATTTTACCAAAAAAGTGACTCGATTTCAAACTTACAGTACGGTTATACTATTAAACTTACAGTACACTTTGTAATATCGACCAAATAATAATTTAAAGTTAATTCATACGTACAAGATTTTCTCTTTTCGATAGATTTATATTACATTTTATTTAATAGTCTGCCCATTAACCCAAAATAAGTAACAGCCATGTTAACTGATTTTGATAGATATAATTTGATTAACATGAATCTGCAAGCTTGAATTATAAATTATCATATGCTGTACCAACTTCAACTAGGATTTATATCAAGTACAATTTTTATTACTTATAAAACATCTTTGATTGTACTTTAATATAAATCCGTGTACATTTTCTCTTCGCATTTGTTCATTATTTGCTCATGAACCAGACAAGTGAACATTTTTTAGACAGCAAAGATTTATTCAACGGGTATATTTTAGTTGAGATGTATCGATACGCATGATAAATACAATATTCCAAGTCAGTACACTTTGACAAATAGCTTACTTGCCTTGAAGATATCATTCAAGGCAATTTATAATTTTAATATATTCTCTTTAAAACATTGCCAAATAGTATATATATCGAAGAGAATATTTTAAAATTTTGTAAATACTTCTCAAAAACTCCTCAAAAATTCTTAAAAAAATAAATCATATTGATCACTTAAAATGAAGCATTGCTTATGTCAATTTATTGCGTGAAATATCAAATACCTTTTGTCGCGATTTCAATAAGTAAAAAATACAATCAAACTAATTTTGCAGTTTTAGTTTTTTATCTTGGTCTTCTTAATCTAAAGCTTTTAGTATGGAATCAATTTTGTAATCGTTTTATATTATCCATTATTAATCAATTCTAAAAAAAACGTTTCGTTGTGACTCGTAATAAGAAAAACACGAGAGAAGACTTTTCAGCGATAATGTTACGATGTAATCCTTGGGATTTCCTATTAAGTTATATAATATAATGTTGCTATAAATGTCAGAAGGCCATCGAGAACAAGGTTGGTCTTTCGAAGTTAAATTGTCTGTTTCAATATTAGTTATATTATTAGATAATAATTATAATACAAAAAAAATGCTATCAACACTATGTATTCCTTTTTTATTTGTTTCAGTTTGCCTATTAGTCTGACACAAGCAATTTAGTTTGACAGAAGCGTTTAGTCCTTTCGCCGGACGTAATCCAATTTGCGTGTGCCTGGGCGCGTGAGAGCCGCTGTACTGCGGGTTTATTCCTGATTTGCACTGGCTCGGCCAAACGGAGCCATTTGATTTGATTTCAACGAAGGGAGCGGTCGACGGAATAGTTTCGAAAAGCTACGTACTATTCGCAAGAATGCTGGTTCAGAATTTACCATGAAGTAATGTGTGTCTTAATTTTTTTATACAAATAATGTCATATAATTTTTTTTATTAAAAATATATGTTTTGCTGATTGAGGCTTAATACTAAGTAGTCGGGAAGAATGTTACACAACCCTTGTCAAAAAAGATTAATATCTAGTTAATTGTTGAACTATATATTAAAATTAATATTCCAATAATCCATTTGCTATTTCTTCTCTGCTTAATTTTTCTTTCCAAAATACAAGTACATTTTTCAGTACAATTAACATAAATCTTGGCAAAATTATTACAAATTTTATAATGTTAAAGCAAAACGAAAAAAGTCACTCAATGTCAAGTGTTGTTGACTTTGACTGGTTCTAACATATAGAATGTGACGTTTACAAATGGATTTTTTCGTGCAGCAATGTTGGCTCTTCAGCATAGCTGTCGCATACCCTCATGCCGTCAGATGCTTAGCGAAGTGATTCATAATCGGAATGCCTTGTACGATACGCGAACTTTCTGACGGACGTTCCTAAGAACGTTCCAAGAATTTATATTATGAGAATCTAAAGTGATGTTTAATAAAAATTGAATTTAAGAAGTTTTTTAAATATTTCCTTTAACACAAAAATATATTTTTAATTAAAAATTGACTTATGCCCCACAGAAAATGTCACCCACTCGATTGTTTAATCTATTTTTGGGAATTAATTTTACTTAAATCTGACCTTAGTTATCGTTTTAATATATGTACACATATTATGTATATCAGTAATTATATACTGATATAAGTGATTTGTGTTTATTTCGAGACCAAATAGGGAGCTCGACAATGTATGTCTATATTTTGTAATATATTATTTTTATATGGGTTGTATGTTGTTGTTGTAATTGTAAAATTGTTAGGGTAAATTTAAAATTCTAAAGAGGCAAATAAAAATAAAAATCGGTAGATATGGAAAAATAGAAATTAAACAAACCTCTAAAGAATAGTGCTCCAGAAGTTAGAAAAAGTACCCATATTATTATTTTACAATATAATAATAATAATAAAATCATTTATTTCGAATAAACAGGGTTCATAAATACAAATAAATAGTAAAAAGACAAAAATTACAATGATAATATTTTACAGATTTTACATATTATAAATTAGATTAAATTAATTCGAATTAAATTATTATACCAAATTAAACTAAAATTATTTAAATCAAATCTAAATTAATTAAAAAACAAAATAAAATTTGAATTAAATCAAATCAATTCAAATTCACACTAATCAAAAGAAATCAATCACATTAAATTATATTAAATTAGACTAAATCAAATTTATAAAATAAAATTAGATTAAATCACATTAAATTAAATTCCATTAAATTAAATCAAAAATAAATTTAAATTAAACAATATCATGAATGTAATTGTTGTCAATTCACATATTAATATTCATTTTTAGTCAGTACATGAATCATATTGCAATGATTGAAGTACTGACAGTCAAATCTGCATGCGAACATTTAATGGTGTTGGAGCTGTCCCGAACCCTGCACAAAAGAGATGTACATCGCTTACGCATAGTTGCATAAAAACAATCGATTCGCGAATCTGCGAACATCTCTAATGCACTACAGTACCGCGTTAGCCCCATCAGCACCCTAAACGCATTATTATACTGGACACGAAGTGCTCTGAACTGTAAATTTATCCCTAGCCGCAATATGAGCGTCACGAACATGCCTGTTCCACCTTTTTACTGGCCTTTTCTTCCTTACCTGCCTCACACAATAACTCTAATAAATAGATTTACCAAATGGATAGTAAATCTATTTTCTACATTATTAATTCCAAAATGCAAAATGCTCGGGCGCTAGGATGATTATATCCGTTTAAAGTTAATATAATTAAGTTACATCTAATAATTTCTTCTTTTTTTTAAATTCTTAACAAGTGCCAAAGTAAAATTTTACAAAATAAGTTTAACAAAACAATAAGTTGTTATCTAAGTGGATACAAATTAATGTTATAAATATAAATATTACCAAAGTTTAATTTTCTTAGCAAAATTTCAATATGTAAATATTTTTTGAATCCTTTGAATACCAACTTTTTAAAAAATAAAATATTAAGTTACAGCTTATATAAATCATACGCGGTTCCACTACAGCGTTGAAAATAATATGTAGAAATTACATACCATAGTCCAGTTCTTTAAGTTACTTAAATAAAGTTTTAACCTCCTTAAAGTCTTTCCAAAGAGCATCATGAAGACATCTTTAAATAAATCTTCCAAAAGTTAGGTTTCTTAAGAATCCAATTCGAATTTTATTCCCACGAGGTGTATCAGGATAATAGCAAATCCACGATTATTTAAACAAACCAATATGGATTTTAATTAATTTCACCAAAATGTGGAATATTGTGAATGAAAACAGTACTTTTAAACAATATTATGAGTTTACAAAAAATAAAAGTTACAAAAATTGTAAAAACTAATTTAGGTCACTATTACGACCCAATGACCGGAAGGAAAGTGAAGTCTTACGCAAATGTCAAAGAGCATCTCAAAGATAATAAATTAAAATCAGTTCGAAAATGCATAATACATAAAAATTTTCATTATGACGAGACGTCAAATGTAGGGGTATTTTTCAAATGTTGAATAAACATAATTATACACCTGTCAAAGTCAATTGACACATGTCAACTAATGTTTTAGGTTATAAATTTTAATAAATTTGTCGTATTTATTTTAAAGCAAAGCAACCATGTAATGTATGCCAAAACTACGTTACAATTTTAAATGAATATTTTAAGTGACTTAACGTCCATTTATAATAACATGCGTCTATTCAATTTAACATAAAACTATTTCATTTAATGATATCCCAATAATAAAAAAGTTTCATTGATATACACAAATGTACCGCCCGTTACTTACATATGCAAAATGTATGATATCCCATTATGTGGGAAGTAAATAGTGGATTTATTTGAAAGGCCAATCCGCAGTTTAATTGGAACAACGTCACTTTGCGGTGGTCATTGTCCGTCTGTGAATGAAATGTGACGTATTATCGGTACAAAGGAAACCGTTAATGTAAAATGTTGCCACATTAAATACTATACAGAATATTAAATATTTGTATTCATTTAAGGCTATGTACGGATAAAAGGAGTTTAAGTGGAAAGCTAATAGGGGTTAGCATTTCAAGGTCAAATTACACCTTATTATATTTTAACTCAAATTAATATATTGATAAAGTAGATACTGGCTAATCTTGTTGAAGTTGGAAAAATTATGGTAAGTGGTTACCGCCACCAGAACACAACAAACATTGGTACTTAAAGATATATTAACTATTGCTTACATCGCTAATGTACCATCCACCTTGGAAACTAAAATGTTGTGTCTCTTGTACCTGTGGTTGCACTGGCTGACTCATCCATCCAACTGGAACACAACAATGGTAAGTATTTCTGTTTGGTGGTAAAATATATGATTCAAAACTCAAGCAAGTTTTGAATATTCCCGGGTCCCAGACAAAGATTTTCCTCGTGGAAGGTGTTGTAAGGGATTTTTAGTATTAGACAATATTATAGAACAAAAAAGAACACGATAAATATTTATAAAAATCGTTATATGGAATAGCTTACAATTTATATTAACATAACTATGACTTCCACTTAAACTTAATAATTTAGGGGTCTTATTGATTTAGTGAGAATAGTTGCCAATGTTGGCCAATCTATGATTAGAGAAACTGATATATGGATGGACATGACAGTTTCTAGGCTAGATTATATTATAATAAAAAATACCAGAATATTTAGATTTCATCACACATTTAAATTTATTTTTATTTAAGTTAAGTTTTAGTTGAGATTAATAAGGAGGAATGAGATTTAGGAATGAAAACGAATTCGAAATACGTTACTCTTCTTTTATTTACCCCTATACATATACATTTATTGCACACTATGTGGTGTGTACTCATCTGTGATGTACAGAGCTGAGAAGCTTGTTGACTTTTCGAGAAATCCACTTAAAATTCGGATATGGTGAACATTTTACAACAATTTGGTCACTTCGAATTCTAAGTCAATATTGATCCACTACATGTTTTCGAAAAAAGAACTCGCTCAGTAAGCACTTTCCAGCATTTCCATTTTACTCGGCGCATGTGTGCACGTGACTGGCTTGGGTATACACCTGGTGCCTTTCATTGTTTATTTTCATAGCCAAGCCGAATTCACGCCCAAATAAATGTTGAGTTTTTTTTTTTTTTTTTTTATATCGCCCGGAGGGCAAATGACTCTACTCCACCTGATGGTAAGTGGTAGTAGAGTCCAAACGCGACGACGGCCAGTACAGACGGGAAAAACGTTCTGCACTAGCCGCCTTCGCCTTGCCGGCCCGCAAGATGCCTCTTCACGCCTCGTTTGAAGGAACCCGGGTTGTAAGAGGAGGGGAATACGTGAGCTGGTAAGGAATTCCATTTTTTGGAAGTGCGACAAAGAAAGGAGTTGCCAAATTTCTTTGTTCGCGATGGAATTGATGTCACAGTTAGGCGGTGACATCGAGAACCAGCCCGCGTGGACTTAAGAAGGAAGGGGGAAGCAGGAATTAGAGAGAATAATTCCTCAGAGCACTCGCCGTGATACAGTCGATAGAAAGCGCTCAGTGCTGCTATCTCACGACGCAATTGTAAAGGTTCAAGGGTGTTTGTGACCTTTACGTCGCCAATAATGCGTACGGCACGTCGCTGCAACCGGTCCAAGGCCTCAAGTAGGTACTTAGCGGAGCCATCCCAAAGGTGCGAGCAATATTCCACGCAAGACCGTACCTGTGTTTTGTACAGCAGGCACAGTTGTTGTGGCGTGAAAAAGCGCCGCACCTTGTTCAGAACTCCGAGTTTCCGTGAAGCTGTTTTTATAACAGCCTCGATGTAATCCCTTGGACTAAGGTCGCAGCGAACGTCAATCCCCAGCATGGCGATTTTGCTTTGCATCACCAGCGGAGTACCACAGAGGGAGGGAAGAGGGGAAAATGTTGACTTTTTCGCCGTGAGAGCGCATACCTGTGTTTTCTTGGCATTAAACTCAACAAGATTATCAGAGCCCCATTTGGCGATGAGATCTAACGTCCTATCGAGTTCAATGACAAGATTCTCCCGCCTCTCCTCAGTTTCCGCCCGCCCAGCCACTGCGCGTCCGTGGTATCCACCATGCACTGTACTATCATCTGCATAGCAATGTATGTTCCCAATGGAGAGCATATCATTGATATGCAAAAGAAAGAGTGTGGGAGATAGCACAGATCCCTGGGGGACCCCAGCATTCACTACATAGAATTGTGAAGCGCAACCATCTACTAAAACACGAAGGCTACGCTTGTGTAGGAAGCTGGCAATCCAGGTGCATAGCTGAGCAGGCAGACCATATGCCGGTAGCTTGGAGAGAAGACTTCTGTGCCAGACCCTGTCGAAAGCCTTGGAGATATCGAGGCTGACAGCCAACGATTCTCCATGCTTGTCGATAGCTTCACCCCAGAGGTGTGTTACGTACGCTAGAAGATCACCTGTGGACCGTTTTGGTCGAAACCCGTACTGACGATCATTAATTAGACAGTGATCTTCTAGGTAATGGATCAGTTGGTTGTTTAAAATCCGTTCCATCACCTTACAAAGTACTGAGGTGATAGCTATTGGCCGATAATTTGCCGGGTCAGACCGATCCCCTTTTTTGGGAACCCCTTGCACATTAGCTCTTCTCCAAGCCTCCGGCACACTTCCCGAAGAGAGAGAAAGTTGGAACAGGCGCGTTAACACAGGAGACAGCTCCGCTGCGCACTTCTTCAGCACTATGGCTGGTATTCCATCGGGACCGCTAGCTTTCCGTACATCAAGTGATTGCAGCTCCGCACGCACATCACGTTGCCTGATTTTAATGTCAGGCATCGTATGGCCACATGCAGGTATTGTAGGTGGCAGTGCACTACAATCATCGATGACGGAATTGTCGGCAAAGAGTTTAGCCAGGAGATCAGCTTGCTCTTGCGGACTGTGAGCTAGCGATCCGTCCGGATTTCTGAGCGGTGGCAGCGAAGGTTGGCAGAAATTGTTTTGCACAGACTTGGTCAGACGCCAGAAGCTACGGGAGCCCCTAGGATGCGAAACAAGGTCATGACCAATCTGTACAATGCGCTGTGCATCCGCTCTCGTGTATGCCTTTCTACAGGACTTGGAATTTTTATTATAGTTTGCTTTCAGTGAGTCAATGTTAGATGCCCCGCTAATGCAGCCGTTGATCCACTTGCGATATGCCGCCTGCTTAGCTGATACAGCATCGGCACATTCACGAGTGAACCAACGGTTACGCGTACTCCTACTGACGAGATCTGAGCTAGGAATGTAGTATTCCATTCCCAGCATGATCTCGCCAGCAACAGCAGCGGCACTAGCTGTCGGGTCATTCCCACTGAAGCAACGTTCCTTCCAAGGGACCGACGCATAGTAATCGCGCATACCGTCCCAATCCGCCGACTTATAGTGCCAAACGCGACGTTTGCATACCGCTAGTGGCGGCAGCTTGGCCTGTGGCACTCTGGTAGAAATAAGGCTGTGATCCGAAGAGCCAAGAGGAGCCTGAACCACAACCTGATATTCCACCGGGTGAGAAGTCAGCAGAAGGTCCAGTAGAGAAGGTGCTTGCCCATCAATGTCTGGGATCCTGGTGGGCTGATCAACCAGTTGGGTCAAGTCATGTGTGAGAGCAAAAGCATGAGCAGTCCTTCCAGCATGGTCAGTTTTGAGGGATTTCAACCAGGATTCGTGGTGAGCATTAAAGTCCCCCAAAAACACCAATTCCGCGTTAGGAAATTGCTCTTGCGCAGCATCTGCCACCCGACTAAGATGGTCAAATAGTCGGCTTGTCTCCAAGTCACCATTGTGGGATCTGTAGAGGCACACGTAGACTCGGCTCTGACGAACCAGGTCCACACGTACCACCAACATGGAGAAGGAGGGGTCCTCCAAGCAGCGCAGTCGGTGACAGCAAACATCCGTCCTGACGAACAAGCATACTCCGGCTTTCGCTTTGAAGGATTCTTCAAGCGTGTAGCCGGGATAATTAAGGTAGCTGGTATCGGCAGGACGGAGTATTTGTGTCTCCGTGAGAAACAACATTGCTGGCCGTGCTGTCTCGAGATGGTGGTGGACAGCGTTGAGGTTAGTGTGGAGTCCTCGGATGTTAGAGAACTCGACCTCAAACAGCGAGGGTATGGTGGGGGTGTGCACCGCTGTACGACCGTTATTTCTGTTTTGTTGCGCCATTTGGGAAAAATAAAATGGAAAAGAGACGTGAAGCGAGCGATGTATTGCCACGATAGGGATGGGCAAAGTGTGGTGGCGTGTTTCCCCAAGTGGTTGCCAAAAGGAAAAATACACTGACCCGCCGGACGGAAGGGCCCCCGAACCCCCCCGGAAGTGGCCGCCGGGACCCCACCTACCGGTCACCAACCGGCACGACGGTCCACCCCGAGATTATGCGTGGCCTGGTGGGGCAGCCTCACGAGCTGGTTAGGCACGCTCGGGCCCCTGTACTATGCCACGGGCGGCCAGCGGAACAGCCGTTGCTTCGGGTCTCCCTGGCCGGCAGGTCAATACAGTTTCCCCCGGCATTGGTTCAACAGCCGTCTCCAACCGGACCAACACCCATCGCGGCAATACTCGCTCGGGCTCTGGCTGTACGCTGGCTGACCTCGAAACGCGGCTGCAAGCCACTTCACGAGTTTTTCACCATGCGTACGGTGGTAACAAGCCAGGCGGATGTTAGCATCCTACCACCAGGTGAGCAGATGGTCGCTCAGATATCCCTTAGTCGCCTCTTACGACACCCATGGGAAAGAGAGGGGCAGTGAAATGTATTCTTTCTCCGTCACTGCACGGATAAACCCGAAGGACGTTAATTAAGTTCTTGGCTTTTATGGTCTCCGTTTCTGTGATCCATAATGAGTATTAGTGGATTCTGGAAGTTTATTGTTAGTATCGGAAAAAATCTTTCAAGATGAAATTGGGACTTGCTTCGTACTGAAATTTGTAGCCAACATAAGCATTATGTCATTGTTTCATTCTCAAGAAAATGTTCTACTAGTATTTTTTTTTTTTTATATTCGCCGGGAGGGCAAATGAATCTACTCCACCTGATGGTAAGTGGTAGTAGAGTCCAAACGCGACGACGGCCAGTTCAGACGGAAAAAACGTTCTGCACTAGCCGCCTTTGCCTTGCCGGCCCGCAAGATGCCTCTTCACGCCTCGTTTGAAGGAACCCGGGTTGTAAGAGGAGGGGAACACGTAAGCTGGTAAGGAATTCCATTTTTTGGAAGTGCGACTAAGAAAGGAGTTGCCAAATTTCTTTGTTCGCGATGGAATTGATGTCACAGTTAGGCGGTGACATCGAGAACCAGCTCGCGTGGACTTAAGAAGGAAGGGGGAAGCAGGAATTAGAGAGAATAATTCCTCAGAGCACTCGCCGTGATACAGTCGATAGAAAGCGCTCAGTGCTGCTATCTCACGACGCAATTGTAAAGGTTCAAGGGTGTTTGTGACCTTTTCGTCGCCAATAATGCGTACGGCACGTCGCTGCAACCGGTCCAAGGCCTCAAGTAGGTACTTAGCGGAGCCATCCCAAAGGTGCGAGCAATATTCCACGCAAGACCGTACCTGTGTTTTGTACAGCAGGCACAGTTGTTGTGGCGTGAAAAAGCGCCGCACCTTGTTCAGAACTCCAAGTTTCCGTGAAGCTGTTTTTATAACAGCCTCGATGTAATCCCTTGGACTAAGGTCGCAGCGAACGTCAATCCCCAGCATGGCGATTTTGCTTTGCATCACCAGCGGAGTACCACAGAGGGAGGGAAGAGGGGAAAATGTTGACTTTTTCGCCGTGAGAGCGCATACCTGTGTTTTCTTGGCATTAAACTCAACAAGATTATCAGAGCCCCATTTGGCGATGAGCTCTAACGTCCTATCGAGTTCAATGACAAGATTCTTCCGCCTCTCCTCAATTTCCGCTCGCCCAGCCACTGCACGTCCGTGGTATCCACCATGCACTGTACTATCGTCTGCATAGCAATGTATGTTCCCAAGAGAGAGCATATCATTGATATGCAAAAGAAAGAGTGTGGGAGATAGCACAGATCCCTGGGGGACGCCAGCATTCACTACATAGAATTGTGAAGCGCAACCATCTACTAAAACACGAAGGCTACGCTTGTGTAGGAAGCTGGCAATCCAGGTGCATAGCTGAGCAGGCAGACCATATGCCGGCAGCTTGGAGAGAAGACTTCTGTGCCAGACCCTGTCGAAAACCTTGGAGATATCGAGGCTGACAACTAACGATTCTCCATGCTTGTCAATAGCTTCACCGCAGAGGTGCGTTACGTACGCTAGAAGATCACCTGTGGACCGTTTTGGTCGAAACCCGTACTGACGATCATTAATTAGACAGTGATCTTCTAGGTAATGGATCAGTTGGTTGTTTAAAATCCGTTCCATCACCTTACAAAGTACTGAGGTGATAGCTATTGGCCGATAATTTGCCGGGTCAGACCGATCCCCTTTTTTGGGAACCGCTTGCACATTAGCTCTTCTCCAAGCCTCCGGCACACTTCCCGAAGAGAGAGAAAGTTGGAACAGGCGCGTTAACACAGGAGACAGCTCCGCTGCGCACTTCTTTAGCACTATGGCTGGTATTCCATCGGGACCGCTAGCTTTCCGTACATCAAGTGATTGCAGCTCCGCACGCACATCACGTTGCCTGATTTTAATGTCAGGCATCGTATGGCCACATGCAGGTATTGTAGGTGGCAGTGCACTACAATCATCGATGACGGAATTGTCGGCAAAGAGTTTAGCCAGGAGATCAGCTTGCTCTTGCGGACTGTGAGCTAGCGATCCGTCCGGATTTCTGAGCGGTGGCAGCGAAGGTTGGCAGAAATTGTTTTGCACAGACTTGGTCAGACGCCAGAAGCTACGGGAGCCCCTAGGATGCGAAACAAGGTCATGACCAATCTGTACATCTGCTCTCGTGTATGCCTTTCTACAGGACTTGGAATTTTTATTATAGTTTGCTTTCAGTGAGTCAATGTTAGATGCCCCGCTAATGCAGCCGTTGATCCACTTGCGATATGCCGCCTGCTTAGATGATACAGCATCGGCACATTCACGAGTGAAAAAACGGTTACGCGTACTCCTACTGACGAGATCTGAGCTAGGAATGTAGTATTCCATTCCCAGCATGATCTCGCCAGCAACAGCAGCGGCACTAGCTGTCGGGTCATTCCCACTGAAGCAACGTTCCTTCCAAGGGACCGACGCATAGTAATCGCGCATACCGTCCCAATCCGCCGACTTATAGTGCCAAACGCGACGTTTGCATACCGCTAGTGGCGGCAGCTTGGCCTGTGGCACTCTGGTAGAAATAAGGCTGTGATCCGAAGAGCCAAGAGGAGCCTGAACCACAACCTGATATTCCACCGGGTGAGAAGTCAGCAGAAGGTCCAGTAGAGAAGGTGCTTGCCCATCAATGTCTGGGATCCTGGTGGGCTGATCAACCAGTTGGGTCAAGTCATGTGTGAGAGCAAAAGCATGAGCAGTCCTTCCAGCATGGTCAGTTTTGAGGGATTTCAACCAGGATTCGTGGTGAGCATTAAAATCCCCCAAAAACACCAATTCCGCGTTAGGAAATTGCTCTTGCGCAGCATCTGCCACCCGACTAAGATGGTCAAATAGTCGGCTTGTCTCCAAGTCACCATTGTGGGATCTGTAGAGGCACACGTAGACTCGGCTCTGACGAACCAGGTCCACACGTACCACCAACATGGAGAAGGAGGGGTCCTCCAAGCAGCGCAGTCGGTGACAGCAAACATCCGTCCTGACGAACAAGCATACTCCGGCTTTCGCTTTGAAGGATTCTTCAAGCGTGTAGCCGGGATAATTAAGGTAGCTGGTATCGGCAGGACGGAGTATTTGTGTCTCCGTGAGAAACAACATTGCTGGCCGTGCTGTCTCGAGATGGTGGTGGACAGCGTTGAGGTTAGTGTGGAGTCCTCGGATGTTAGAGAACTCGACCTCAAACAGCGAGGGTATGGTGGGGGTGTGCACCGCTGTACGACCGTTATTTCTGTTTTGTTGCGCCATTTGGGAAAAATAAAATGGAAAAGAGACGTGAAGCGAGCGATGTATTGCCACGATAGGGATGGGCAAAGTGTGGAGGCGTGTTTCCCCAAGTGGTTGCCAAAAGGAAAAATACACCGACCCGCCGGACGGAAGGGCCCCCGAACCCCCCCGGAAGTGGCCGCCGGGACCCCACCTACCGGTCACCAACCGGCACGACGGTCCACCCCGAGATTATGCGTGGCCTGGTGGGGCAGCCTCACGAGCTGGTTAGGCACGCTCGGGCCCCTGTACTATGCCACGGGCGGCCAGCGGAACAGCCGTTTCTTCGGGTCTCCCTGTCCGGCAGGTCAATACAGTTTCCCCCGGCATTGGTTCAACAGCCGTCTCCAATCGGACCAACACCCATCGCGGCAATACTCGCTCGGGCTCTGGCTGTACGCTGGCTGACCTCGAAACGCGGCTGCAAGCCACTTCACGAGTTTTTCACCCGACGGTGGTACCAAGCCAGGCGGATGTTAGCATCCTACCACCAGATGAGCAGATGGTCGCTCAGATATCCCTTAGTCGTCTCTTACGACACCCATGGGAAAGAGAGGGACAGTGAAATGTATTCTTTCTCCGTCACTGCACGGATAAATTAAAGTATTCATTTACCTGAGCCATCTTTATTATAAGGAGAAAAATATAAAAAATTATATATATCTTCCAATTACAAATATTTTAAGCTCATAAAACTAATTTCTGTATCAATGTTATTGTACTACATATTACCACTGCTTCTATTCCTAGAGTCTTAGACTGGGCTAATCCATCAAAAGTTATTTCTATATTAACATTTTCAACATTACATTTACTATTCTGCATTTTTTATGTTCAAACAAGGTCACTGAGTGACCTTGTTTGAACATAAAAAATATAGAGGTTAGTAACTGTCCAGAAAGGCTTGCAATTGCCACGGTGCAAACATATTTCTTTGATTCTTTGTTTTCTTCAACCCTCAATATTGATAGTTATTATAATATATAACGATGGATGTATGCAGCAATAGTCACAGTTTTCCAAACGTAACGTCATGAATTTGATCTAAAACGAAAAAATAAAATATGTTTAAAAACTACATAAAAACAAACCCGATGAATAAGTGAAAAAGTATCCAGACACGCGGTAGCGTGTCAAGCCAAATTCAAGCGAATAGAACTGGCGAGCAGGACCGTGTGTAATATTACGCGAACCATTTAGAGCAACTATTGACCCCCTCATAAACTGTATGGCTATATTATAGCCTTCGCAAGTTCTAAAGCTATTCATATTTTATTCTTCCGAAAATTTGGCTTGCTGATAGAAACTAGCCATTGGACATAGGGCTCTTTCATGACTTCTTTAGTATGTACTTAATAATAATTCGTATATGAGAACTAGCCAAGTTAGACCTTAGGCTTCAATATATTATCCTAAGTTATAAGAAGAAATGATATTTTAAGTTTTTATAAAATATTTTATATTGTTATAAATAAATTTCAGGACTGACCATTGAACTTAGCTCTCATTTCACATTTATGTTTTTGATGGGAAATAAATAGCTCGTAAATGTCCCATTACTAAGCTATGGCCTACTCTTACAACATTTCCAGGCTAGAAACTTCTGACCGACTCGATAAATGTAAAATGGTTTATCGGTAATTATTCAAATAAATTACAATTAAGGAACATTTTACTAGATGTAGTAGTATAAATAAAAATAATATTTAGAAGTTACTTAGCTGGTGGGCTGGTTTTATGGCATCCGGCAGATTATTTTTGTTTCAAAGTTGGCGTATGGATGGCGTACATGTTTAATATTTCTTACAGATACAAGATAGATCATCTTGGTAATTGGCGATGGTTGGTCAAAAATTAATTATAATTAGGCGGCTTATTTATCTTTGATTTTAATACTTAAAACATATTGAAGACAACATTGAGAGATTTTAATAGACGCCTTCATTTTCTCTGAATTGTACAGTTATTATCATGGAAACCTAAGGAAAAATGTAATCTTAACATAAAAGGAACTACAACTTTAAAAGCCGTTTACAATTTGTAGTTATAATAATATGGTGTCGTATAAAATACACAGAAATTCTTTTAGCTTCCTAGAAAATGAAAGAAAATTGTAAATGCATTTCAAGGATACTGTACTTTTAAAAAATATCTAAGCTAAGGAAAATTTTTGAAAAGGAAAATTTAGTACTGTATTAATAATTATAAGATAATTATTAATATATTTAATAGTTATTGTACAAAGATAATTTTATAGCTCTAAAAAACTGCTTTATTGGTCTAGTGGCAAGAGTATACGACTACAGGACCTGAGTTCCTGGGTTCAAGTCTTAATACATGAAGATGACACATGGTTACTTTTAGTTAGTAAGTTTGATCAGCATCAATCATTCGGCATATTAGTAAATCTTATTAAATATGGTTATTGCTATTGTTATGTAAAAAAAAAATTAAAACATCTTAGTAAAAATATTTTTTGGAGCAGCCCTATTTTATTTTATTTATGCAATACTAATTGAATTTATAATACTATATACAATAATAATATAAGCAAATCATTGCACGACTTTTTTTTTATATGTGAAGACTTCTGTGCCAGACCCTGTCGAAAACCTTGGAGATATCGAGGCTGACAACTAACGATTCTCCATGCTTGTCAATAGCTTCACCGCAGAGGTGCGTTACGTACGCTAGAAGATCACCTGTGGACCGTTTTGGTCGAAACCCGTACTGACGATCATTAATTAGACAGTGATCTTCTAGGTAATGGATCAGTTGGTTGTTTAAAATCCGTTCCATCACCTTACAAAGTACTGAGGTGATAGCTATTGGCCGATAATTTGCCGGGTCAGACCGATCCCCTTTTTTGGGAACCGCTTGCACATTAGCTCTTCTCCAAGCCTCCGGCACACTTCCCGAAGAGAGAGAAAGTTGGAACAGGCGCGTTAACACAGGAGACAGCTCCGCTGCGCACTTCTTTAGCACTATGGCTGGTATTCCATCGGGACCGCTAGCTTTCCGTACATCAAGTGATTGCAGCTCCGCACGCACATCACGTTGCCTGATTTTAATGTCAGGCATCGTATGGCCACATGCAGGTATTGTAGGTGGCAGTGCACTACAATCATCGATGACGGAATTGTCGGCAAAGAGTTTAGCCAGGAGATCAGCTTGCTCTTGCGGACTGTGAGCTAGCGATCCGTCCGGATTTCTGAGCGGTGGCAGCGAAGGTTGGCAGAAATTGTTTTGCACAGACTTGGTCAGACGCCAGAAGCTACGGGAGCCCCTAGGATGCGAAACAAGGTCATGACCAATCTGTACATCTGCTCTCGTGTATGCCTTTCTACAGGACTTGGAATTTTTATTATAGTTTGCTTTCAGTGAGTCAATGTTAGATGCCCCGCTAATGCAGCCGTTGATCCACTTGCGATATGCCGCCTGCTTAGATGATACAGCATCGGCACATTCACGAGTGAAAAAACGGTTACGCGTACTCCTACTGACGAGATCTGAGCTAGGAATGTAGTATTCCATTCCCAGCATGATCTCGCCAGCAACAGCAGCGGCACTAGCTGTCGGGTCATTCCCACTGAAGCAACGTTCCTTCCAAGGGACCGACGCATAGTAATCGCGCATACCGTCCCAATCCGCCGACTTATAGTGCCAAACGCGACGTTTGCATACCGCTAGTGGCGGCAGCTTGGCCTGTGGCACTCTGGTAGAAATAAGGCTGTGATCCGAAGAGCCAAGAGGAGCCTGAACCACAACCTGATATTCCACCGGGTGAGAAGTCAGCAGAAGGTCCAGTAGAGAAGGTGCTTGCCCATCAATGTCTGGGATCCTGGTGGGCTGATCAACCAGTTGGGTCAAGTCATGTGTGAGAGCAAAAGCATGAGCAGTCCTTCCAGCATGGTCAGTTTTGAGGGATTTCAACCAGGATTCGTGGTGAGCATTAAAATCCCCCAAAAACACCAATTCCGCGTTAGGAAATTGCTCTTGCGCAGCATCTGCCACCCGACTAAGATGGTCAAATAGTCGGCTTGTCTCCAAGTCACCATTGTGGGATCTGTAGAGGCACACGTAGACTCGGCTCTGACGAACCAGGTCCACACGTACCACCAACATGGAGAAGGAGGGGTCCTCCAAGCAGCGCAGTCGGTGACAGCAAACATCCGTCCTGACGAACAAGCATACTCCGGCTTTCGCTTTGAAGGATTCTTCAAGCGTGTAGCCGGGATAATTAAGGTAGCTGGTATCGGCAGGACGGAGTATTTGTGTCTCCGTGAGAAACAACATTGCTGGCCGTGCTGTCTCGAGATGGTGGTGGACAGCGTTGAGGTTAGTGTGGAGTCCTCGGATGTTAGAGAACTCGACCTCAAACAGCGAGGGTATGGTGGGGGTGTGCACCGCTGTACGACCGTTATTTCTGTTTTGTTGCGCCATTTGGGAAAAATAAAATGGAAAAGAGACGTGAAGCGAGCGATGTATTGCCACGATAGGGATGGGCAAAGTGTGGAGGCGTGTTTCCCCAAGTGGTTGCCAAAAGGAAAAATACACCGACCCGCCGGACGGAAGGGCCCCCGAACCCCCCCGGAAGTGGCCGCCGGGACCCCACCTACCGGTCACCAACCGGCACGACGGTCCACCCCGAGATTATGCGTGGCCTGGTGGGGCAGCCTCACGAGCTGGTTAGGCACGCTCGGGCCCCTGTACTATGCCACGGGCGGCCAGCGGAACAGCCGTTTCTTCGGGTCTCCCTGTCCGGCAGGTCAATACAGTTTCCCCCGGCATTGGTTCAACAGCCGTCTCCAATCGGACCAACACCCATCGCGGCAATACTCGCTCGGGCTCTGGCTGTACGCTGGCTGACCTCGAAACGCGGCTGCAAGCCACTTCACGAGTTTTTCACCCGACGGTGGTACCAAGCCAGGCGGATGTTAGCATCCTACCACCAGATGAGCAGATGGTCGCTCAGATATCCCTTAGTCGTCTCTTACGACACCCATGGGAAAGAGAGGGACAGTGAAATGTATTCTTTCTCCGTCACTGCACGGATAAATTAAAGTATTCATTTACCTGAGCCATCTTTATTATAAGGAGAAAAATATAAAAAATTATATATATCTTCCAATTACAAATATTTTAAGCTCATAAAACTAATTTCTGTATCAATGTTATTGTACTACATATTACCACTGCTTCTATTCCTAGAGTCTTAGACTGGGCTAATCCATCAAAAGTTATTTCTATATTAACATTTTCAACATTACATTTACTATTCTGAGGTTAGTAACTGTCCAGAAAGGCTTGCAATTGCCACGGTGCAAACATATTTCTTTGATTCTTTGTTTTCTTCAACCCTCAATATTGATAGTTATTATAATATATAACGATGGATGTATGCAGCAATAGTCACAGTTTTCCAAACGTAACGTCATGAATTTGATCTAAAACGAAAAAATAAAATATGTTTAAAAACTACATAAAAACAAACCCGATGAATAAGTGAAAAAGTATCCAGACACGCGGTAGCGTGTCAAGCCAAATTCAAGCGAATAGAACTGGCGAGCAGGACCGTGTGTAATATTACGCGAACCATTTAGAGCAACTATTGACCCCCTCATAAACTGTATGGCTATATTATAGCCTTCGCAAGTTCTAAAGCTATTCATATTTTATTCTTCCGAAAATTTGGCTTGCTGATAGAAACTAGCCATTGGACATAGGGCTCTTTCATGACTTCTTTAGTATGTACTTAATAATAATTCGTATATGAGAACTAGCCAAGTTAGACCTTAGGCTTCAATATATTATCCTAAGTTATAAGAAGAAATGATATTTTAAGTTTTTATAAAATATTTTATATTGTTATAAATAAATTTCAGGACTGACCATTGAACTTAGCTCTCATTTCACATTTATGTTTTTGATGGGAAATAAATAGCTCGTAAATGTCCCATTACTAAGCTATGGCCTACTCTTACAACATTTCCAGGCTAGAAACTTCTGACCGACTCGATAAATGTAAAATGGTTTATCGGTAATTATTCAAATAAATTACAATTAAGGAACATTTTACTAGATGTAGTAGTATAAATAAAAATAATATTTAGAAGTTACTTAGCTGGTGGGCTGGTTTTATGGCATCCGGCAGATTATTTTTGTTTCAAAGTTGGCGTATGGATGGCGTACATGTTTAATATTTCTTACAGATACAAGATAGATCATCTTGGTAATTGGCGATGGTTGGTCAAAAATTAATTATAATTAGGCGGCTTATTTATCTTTGATTTTAATACTTAAAACATATTGAAGACAACATTGAGAGATTTTAATAGACGCCTTCATTTTCTCTGAATTGTACAGTTATTATCATGGAAACCTAAGGAAAAATGTAATCTTAACATAAAAGGAACTACAACTTTAAAAGCCGTTTACAATTTGTAGTTATAATAATATGGTGTCGTATAAAATACACAGAAATTCTTTTAGCTTCCTAGAAAATGAAAGAAAATTGTAAATGCATTTCAAGGATACTGTACTTTTAAAAAATATCTAAGCTAAGGAAAATTTTTGAAAAGGAAAATTTAGTACTGTATTAATAATTATAAGATAATTATTAATATATTTAATAGTTATTGTACAAAGATAATTTTATAGCTCTAAAAAACTGCTTTATTGGTCTAGTGGCAAGAGTATACGACTACAGGACCTGAGTTCCTGGGTTCAAGTCTTAATACATGAAGATGACACATGGTTACTTTTAGTTAGTAAGTTTGATCAGCATCAATCATTCGGCATATTAGTAAATCTTATTAAATATGGTTATTGCTATTGTTATGTAAAAAAAAAATTAAAACATCTTAGTAAAAATATTTTTTGGAGCAGCCCTATTTTATTTTATTTATGCAATACTAATTGAATTTATAATACTATATACAATAATAATATAAGCAAATCATTGCACGACTTTTTTTTTATATGTGCCGGGATGGCAAATGACTCTATTCCACTTGATGGTAAGTGGTAGTAGAGTCCAAACGCGACGACGGCCAGTACAGTCAGGAAGAATGTTCTGTACTAGCCATCACCGCCTTGCCGGCCCGCAAGATGCCTCTTCACGCCTCGTTTGAAGGAACCCGGGTTGTAAGAGGAGGGAAACACGTGAGCTGGTAAGGAATTCAATTTTTTGGAAGTTCGACAAAGAAAGGAGTTGCCAAATTTCTTTGTGCGCGATGGAATTGATGTCACGGTTAGGCAGTGACATCGAAAACCAGCACGCGTGAACTTAAGAAGGAGAGGGGGAAGCAGGAATTAGAGAGAATAATTCCTCAGAGCACTCGCCATGATACAGTCGATAGAAATATATAAAACGACATAATTATATAATATTCAATTCATTTTATTTGTTTCATCAAATCATAATATTAATAAATTTCACACACAACATTGGTTTTTGATGCGACGGATAATGAAATTTCACGTCGAGTTGACAGCTTCACAGGTCTCGAACGAAAATTTTTAATTACTATAATAGTAATTACAAAATTTTGTAAAAGCAACTTCACTTGAAATTACTTTAGCGGTATGTGTAATATTTTCCATAATATTTTGGAAAGGTTATTAATTTTTTATTTTATTAATTTATCACATTTTAATATTATTAATTAGCAATACGGTTCTTGTAATTCATTTCAAAAAGGAAGTTTCATATTACAGCTTCTGTCCTATAAATGTAAGATATGTATGTTAAGGTATGTATCTATATATGTATTTTTTTATAGAATAGGAAGACGGACGAGCATATGGGTCACCTGATAGTAAGTGGTCACCAACGCCCATAATCACCAATGCGCCACCAACCTTGGGAACGAAGATGTTATGTCTCTTGTGCCTGTAATTACACTGGCCCACTCAAACCGAAAACAATACCAAGTACTGCTATTTTGGGGTAGAATATCTGATGTCTGGGTGGTACCTACCCAGACGAGCTCGCACAAAGCTCTACCACCAGATGTATGTACATCCCGTGACAACATTTTTATTTGACTATCATCAACGGAGACTTCCTTTTACTAATTAAATACAAACTAGTTAGGCTATTCTGTAGGAACAAACACGAAAGTCACCGCAGGAAATGGTCGTAAAATATCAGTAAGTGATATTTATATGTGATGACTTTTATAATTATAACATTTCAAGTATACACGCATCAAAATATATCACCATAAGTTGGTTGACAACATTTTACGGGTTAGTAATGAAGTGAGTTCTTACAGGATAGCACTGCACACGCACACACACTATATTTTTCAAAATATTACGAGATATTTAAAGAAACAGGTGAATAAATACACGGCGTGTGTTGTACGATGCATTAGTTCAGTACGGACTGAGCAAATAGGTCGGTTATTGAATGTTTATATACCCCTTTTTCAAAAAGAAAACGAAGCGGCAGCAGATAAAATCCTTATTTTATCTGTGCGAATTTGGAACAGGCTGTAGTCTTGTCATAAAAAAAATGTCTGCTTGTTTGTGTACGTGAATTTCAGTCTAACATACGACTGGAGAGAAGAGAGAAACGTAATACGAACGTAAAATAACAACTTTGTATTTTTCGTTGGGATTTGTTTTATTTATAAATTTGCACATTATTTTATTTTTCGTCATTTGTTTTTTTTTATTACATATTTTCCATTAATATTAATTATGTTTTGAGAATCGTGAGGAAACCTGCATGTGTCTAATTTCATTGAAATTCTGCCACATGTGTATTCTATCAACCCGCATTGGAGCAGCGTTGAGGAATAAGCTCCAAACCTTCTCCTCAAAAGGGACAGGAGGCCTTAGCACAGCAGTGGGACATTAACAGGCTGCTATTGTTGTTCTTGTTTTGTATATGTTTTGAGAATTCAGTTCTCTTTATGGATATCGTCATCAAATAAAATGGATTGCAATATTTATTCGTAATTTGTGTTCAAATTGTTTTGTATTGGAACTTAGTCATTTTTTTATATTAAAGATAGGTGGAGGAGCAAATGGGACAGCTGATGGTAAATGGTCACCACCTCCCGTTAGAAGCCCGAGGATTTGGAGATTACTCCCCTGCTCTCTACGAGACATCCAAATTTATTTCATGGCTTTCTAGGTTTTTTAATAAAATACGAGCTATTCCTGTTTCGAGGAAAAGTTTTAGGCTTACATAAGGATTAGGGATGACATTCGCTTAAGATTCAGCATCGAACTTGCGACTTTGTAATCGCTCTTTACCGTATTATAACGTTAAGATATTGAAGACACTAAGTAAATAAGCTAAATATTATAAACACAAATGTAACCTGAGACCTTCTCGTATTTACCCTAGTCAGACATCTCAGTTTCCATCGCTTTAAGATCTCGTTTTACAAAAACTAATTTCATGATTTTAACTAAAATATTCATTATTCTATAAAATATAAATATACATTTTAATTCTGGAAACGTATTTAAATATTTATACAAAATACCGCAAGCCAACTAAAAATAGTACTGATCTCACACGAGTAAAAATGGACAAGAAAAAATTTCATGGAATAACATTGCACAAAGTTTTTACGTAAATAGTTATAAGAACACGATTTAAAAAAAATTACCCGTCTATGTCAATAAGGAATTACACGAAAACTCCTCTAAAAGAAAGGAAAGAATCGCGATGGCTCAGCATTTAGAACACTCAAATCTTATGCGAAGATTACAGATTTAAGTCCGTTGAAACCTATTGAATTTTCATTTGTGCAATATATATATATATTTTTTATATGTCCGGGATGGCAAATGACTCTACGCCACCTGATGGTAAGTGGTAGTAGAGTCCAAACGCGACGACGGCCAGTACAGTCGGGAAGAATGTTCTGTACTAGCCGTCACCGCCTTGCCGGCCCGCAAGATGCCTCTTCACGCTTCGTTTGAAGGAATCCCGGGTTGTAAGAGGAGGGGAACACGTGAGCTGGTAAGGAATTCCATTTTTTGGTAGTGCGACAAAGAAAGGAGTTGCCAAATTTCTTTGTGCGCGATGGAATTGATGTCACAGTTAGGCGGTGACATCGAGAACCAGCTCGCGTGGACTTAAGAAGGAAGGGGGAAGGAGGAATTAGAGAGAATAATTCCTCAGAGCACTCGCCGTGATACAGTCGATAGAAAGCGCTAAGTGCTGCTATCTCGCGACGCAATTGTAAAGATTCAAGGGTGTTTGTGACCTTTACGTCGCCAATAATGCGTACGGCACGACGCTGCAACCGGTCCAAGGCCTCCAGTAGGTACTTAGCGGAGCCATCCCAAAGGTGCGAGCAATATTCAACGCAAGACCGTACCTGTGTTTTGTATAACAGGCACAGTTGTTGTGGCGTGAAAAAACGCCGCACCTTGTTCAGAACTCCGAGTTTCTGTGAAGCTGTTTTTATAATAGCCTCGATGTAATCCCTTGGACTAAGGTCGCAGCGAACGTCCATCCCCAGCATGGCGATTTTGCTTTGTATCATCAGCGGTGTGCCTCAGAGGGAGGGATGAAGGTAAAATGGTGACTTTTTCGCTGTGAGAGCGCATACCTGTGTTTTCTTGGCATTAAACTCAAAAAGATTATCAGAACCCCATTTGGCGATGAGCTCTAATGTCCTATCGAGTTCAATGACAAGATTCTCCCGCCTCTCCTCAGTTTCCGCCCGCCCAGCCACTGCGCGTCCGTGGTATCCACCATGCACTGTACTATCATCTGCATAGCAATGTATGTTCCCAAGGGAGAGCATATCATTGATATGCAAAAGAAAGAGTGTGGGAGATAGCACAGATCCCTGGGGGACCCCAGCATTCACTACATAGAATTGTGAAGCGCAACCATCTACTAAAACACGAAGGCTACGCTTGTGTAGGTAGCTGGAAATCCAGGTGCATAGCTGAGCAGGCAGACCATATGCCGGCAGCTTGGAGAGAAGACTTCTGTGCCAGGCCCTGTCGAAAGCCTTGGAGATATCGAGGCTGACAGCCAACGATTCTCCACGCTTGTCGATAGCTTCACCCCAGAGGTGTGTTATGTACGCTAGAAGATCACCTGTGGACCGTTTTGGTCGAAACCCGTACTGACGATCATTAATTAGACAGTGATCTTCTAGGTAATGGATCAGTTGGTTGTTTAGAATCCGTTCCATCACCTTACAAAGTACTGAGGTGATAGCTATTGGTCGATAATTTGCCGGGTCACACCGATCCCTTTTTTTGGGAACCGCTTGCACATTAGCTCTTCTCCAAGCCTCCGGCACACATCCCGAAAAGAGAGAAAGTTGGAACAGGCGCGTTAACACAGGAGACAGCTCCGCCGCGTACTTGGTGGTGGCAGCGAAGGTTGGCAGAAATTGTTTTGCACAGACTTGGTCAGACGCCAGAAGCTACGGGAGCCCCTAGGATGCGAAACAAGGTCATGACCAATCTGTACAATGCGCTGTGCATCCGCTCTCGTGTATGCCTTCCTACAGGACTTGGAATTTTTGTTGTAGTTTGCTTTCAGTGAGTCAATGTTAGAAGCCCCACTAATGCAGCCGTTGATCCACGCGCGATATGCCGCCTGCTTAGATGATACAGCGTCGGCACATTCACGAGTGAACCAACGGTTACGCGTACCCCTATTGATGAGATCTGAGCTAGGAATGTAGTATTCCATTCCTAACATGATCTCATCAGCAACAGCAGCGGCACTAGCTGTCGGGTCATTCCCACTGAAGCAACGTTCCTTCCAAGGGACTGACGCATAGTAATCGCGCATACCGTCCCAATCTGCCGACTTATAGTGCCAAACGCGACGTTTGCATACCGCTGAAGGCGGCAGCTTGGCCTGTGGCACTTTGGTGGATATAAGGCCGTGATCCGAAGAACCAAGTGGAGCTTATATTTATATATATATATATATATATATATATATATATATATATATATATATATATATATATATATATATATATATATATATATATATACTATTGACTGCCTCGTTGGTCTAGTGGCTTGATATAAGGCCGCAGACCCGGAGGTCCTAGGTTCAATTCCCAGGTCAGGCCAAAAAAAGTTATTGGGTTTTTCTGTCAGAAAAATTCTCAGTAGCAGCCCGGAGTCTGGGAGTTGGAAGTGTGTACACTCCCGTGCTTCGGAAAGCACGTAAAGCCGTTGGTCCTGCGCCTGAACTCTTTCCGATCGTGTTGGATTGCCGTCCTATCGGATTATGAGAGTTAGGGAATAGAGTGCACCTGTGTTTGCGCACACACTTGTGCACTATAATATCTCCTGCGTAGTTGGCTAATCTCTCTTGAGGTTGGCCGCCGTGGCCGAAATCGGTCTGGAGGACATTATTATATATTTTATAGAATAGGAAGGCGGACGAGCATTTGGGTCACCTAATGGTAAGTGTTCACCAATGCCTATAGACGTTGGCATTGTAAGAAATGTTAACCATCGCTTACATCACCAATGCGCCACCAACTATGGAAACGAAAATGTTATGGCCCTTGTGCCTGTAATTACACTGACTCAATCACGCTTCAAACCGAAACACAACAATACCAAGTGCTGCTGTTTTGCGGGAGAATATCTGATGATTGGGTGAACCTACCCAGACTAGCTTACACAAAGCTCTACCACCAGTTATATTTATCAATTGTCATTGCAGCAGGTTGAATAAGCTTCGAACCTTCTCCTCAAAAAGAACGGAGGCCTTAGATCTGACCTCACACGGGTAAAAAAAAACTGCATGAGGCCTGAGGTCTCCTGTCCTTTTGACGAGCAGCAGAGAGGCAATATACCTACAGGCTTTTACAAGTTACCTACTTTTACTTTTTACTGAAACGCCGAATTTGACTGAAGTTCATCATCGTTAATACTTTATAAAAATCTATTATAAAATCTACTAAGTATTTTAAGTGCTAAATAAAACAGTTTTCAAGAGATTGTAAAACTATACCTATACCCTAACATACCGAAGGCAAAAGTTACCGAAATAAACGAACTTAGAATTTAAATGTAGAAACGCCATTTGCAGCTCTTTTTTAGTTAAAACTCTTTATAAAATTCTTAAAGCAACAAAGATTTCAAAGAAAACTTTAAAAAAATCACCTATTTAAAAGATAGTGTGCATTAATTAGTTTAATCACAGAATGTTGGCTGCAATGCTGTTACGGTTACAATAAATTACGAACTAAACAACAATGAATTTACATAATCCTTATTAGGTTACATAGCGGGCTGGTTTGGACGTAATAAAATGTGGAAAATGTGATTATTTATAGTTTAGAAATTATTTGCAGTGTTTGTTCAACCTGTTTCTAAATGTTCGTTTTCTCTTTCGTTTTTTAGAGATCCTTTGAAGAATGTTTTCCTTACAGTTTCTCGAATGAATTTGCAATACTTGTTTATATCTGAGTTTTATCCCATCATAGTGAAGTTGCAGATTGATCCCTTTAGGCTTTTACTTTATGTTGAAAAAGAAATTCTTAAACATTACTCATGTTAAAAATAATAAATAGGTAGTAATTTTGAAATAATCTGCTTACGAAATAATCTAATATAATTCACTATAAACTTCCCAGGTGTCGTGCCTATATTCAAATGCAATTGTGTTCAAAATAAACGCAAATGAATTTAAAAAAAAGAAACACTATTAACTTAGACATTATATGTAGTTATATTTGCATGAGTTTATTTTTTAGTGTAACGAGGTTTTAAAATCTTACAGATACGCAGAATGCAGATACATTATGTATACTCCCTTATTACAAAGTCGTCCAAAATCATTAATAAATGGAACATTATGTTATATTCTGCCAAAAAAAATTACAAGCCTTAGTAAAGGTCTTCCATACCAACCCTCGATTCGTTCTTACCCATTTTTTTCATTCTCGCATGACTAAAAGCAGTTGATTTTCAATTCGTGACCACTCTGACAGGTGTGTTTACGGAACGCGCTTCCAACAGTTAAAGTTAGATTGAGTACAGATGGCTACGCGACGTGATATTTTGGATTAAATTACAGTCCTTATTACTAACGGTATAAGAACGATTTTTTCTTTTCCATTTAATGTACATTAAGTCCTGTTGCCCGTTGTTAGGTCTGTGCTATGGTTTGTTCTTACATGTCAATGTACCTTATGTTATAGTAGTAGTAAAGATGTTAACGGTGCTTTGTTAAAAAGTTTTTGAAAAAGAAAATACTAGTTCCAATAACATTTTAACAACTCACATGTAAAAAATAATCTATAAATCGCAAATACATTTCTCAATATAAAAAAAAATACTTTATTCAAATAGGCGCTAATAAACATTTCTGAAATGTAACATTTCAAGTAGCTTGAAATGTAGATTTTACTGAGAAGAATGTATAAGAACTCACAATGCTGTGGATCGTACAAACATTTTGTTTTTTTTTTGCATTTAGTGTTCCTATTTGATTGTTTTTAACAACTTTTTTGGTACATTTATTTCTTTTTTCTCAATGAAACTAAAAAAACAGGTTCTAGCCGAACTATATAAAATCAACAATTGTCAATAATAAATTTTCTAAATATATCATTATAGCTAAGATGTCAGTGCGTCGATATCTTATTTTAAATCCCGACGCAAAACGAGGAGCGTGTGCGTCTCTGTTTGTCCGTCTACAGTATGTATAAATGTGATCGTAGATCTCGAACGGATGAACCGATTTTCATTAAGTTGCTTTTGTTTGAAAGATATCTTAGTCAAAAGTGTGTAAGGCTATATTTGAAGAAAATTGATTTAGCGGTTTAATAGTTATGGGGGCCACCCCCAACCAAGAGGGGATGGATAAACGATAGTAAGCGAATATATCCGAGTGGGGTACCAAATAAAAGAATTTGATTTGTACATTGAAATAATATATAAATAAACAAGTTAATTAAGCGGTTTTATTTACAATAAATAAATTAAGAGCGATATAAGTCTTCGATAACATAAAATAAATAATAATAACATTGTATTCTTTACGTTGCTACTATTAGTTACGCAAAATAATTACCAATAAAACATTTTATAATCATGTAGACATTAAAGTCATAATAAGACAGCTGCCTGTTAAATAAGCTACAAGTGCTAATTTGAGCTTATATGCTTACATAAAAATCGAAATATCGATTAACCTTAAGCAATTTACAAGTGCAAGGTTATTCAAACCGCTACTTTGCACAGGAAATTGATTGTTATGAAAGTGTGCATAGTGCATGATGTCGAAGTTAAATTAAACTTTTACAATACTCTGATATACTCTATCAAGGACCATAAGCAATGCCGAGAGATAATGACAAAATCAAATTAAAATCATTTTTTTAACATATATGTGGATATGCCCTATCTGATGGTAACCACCACGCATAGACATTGGCGCCATAATATATATTAACCATTTCTTATATCATCATTTTAGTTACACTAGCATACTTACTCTTCCAACTGGAATACAAAAATACTTAGTATTGCTGTTTGGTGGTATAAATATATCTACTGCTGGACATAGGCCTCTGCAATGGTAGATAGGTATAATAAACTTTATTCATGTAAGCTCTAATAAGCACTTTTGAGTCGTTATTTTACGTCGTTACATTATTAACAGAAGAAACTTTAGTTTTAGCCGTAGATTG
This sequence comes from Nymphalis io, assembly GCF_905147045.1. NCBI lineage: Eukaryota > Metazoa > Arthropoda > Insecta > Lepidoptera > Nymphalidae > Nymphalis > Nymphalis io. The sequence goes on from NC_065903.1 coordinate 4,361,255, forward strand.
GTACCTAGAAGAAGTCAACAGAAGAAGAAGAAACACAATAGTCTATTTCATCAATTATGTTTACATAATAATCATCTACAAAGAAACGTATGTCCTAAATGTAATCCTATATGAAAATCAACGGATTCCTGAATCTTTCAACATTAGCAATATTAACTTGTATTGAATTACGAGTAGGCCTTATTTAAAAAAAAATTAAACACGAGCTTTAAATAAATTAATAAACTTAAATATGCACACAGAAATAAGATTTTCCAGAAATGAATATATAAATTTTGTTATTTATTTACTCAACGTTCACGATACATTATTTTGTAGTGTAATTTAACTTTTAACTTTGATATTACAATATTTTGCCCTACCACCAGTAGATCATATTGAAGAATTTTTTTTTTTTATTATTTAAAAACGGAACGGGATCAAGTTCCAAATTAATACTAGTTTGCAATAATGAATTACATCAGTATGGTGTTTTATGACATTGTTACATGAACGCTCAGCTTTTATTGTATCGTCAAGTGTTTACTGAAGTTGTTGTTAAAATCAAACTACTTAGTTGCTACTTTAATTAAAATGTATGATAAAACTTAATGTTTGAAGTTTATTGTCTGATCATTTTGAACATTTGTAATTTAAGTTATATAGTTGCTTTTCAAAGTTCGAAGCCAAAACTATCTAAGAAACGTAATGAAAGTAATAAATATGAAATAAGTTATAATACTTATAAGGTAAGGTATGGTATACATCATACGGTGTAAGGTGCTTGTTCTTATTTTAGGTACGATAATAGCTTAATAGCGTGATTTTAAGTATTTTTTACGTTTTAAGGTGACCGAAGTTTTATGAAAAGATATTTGTGTGTGTATTTGAAAATAATCACACACACATAAACATAAAAAATACGATTTAATACATAATGATATTTGAAACATCTAACGATCAAACGCCTTCTCTTTACAATATTATTAATGCTACAGAGAAAGGCGACCCTTCAAAATAATAGATGTTCCTTTGTCTTACCTCAAGCGTCTTCAAAGTGTCATTGGAATTTCGGAGAATTAATAAGCCCTTTACCTTGGCTAAGATTTTGAGTTTACCGCTAGAACAGTCCGTGGAACAACTCAATCTCAGCTAAGGCGTGCATTCATGGACTCTTTGGCTATGCAAATTGAAATATCAAAAGAGAATTCATGATTTACTAATGACAAACAAGAAAATTGATTTACGCATTGAATTATAATTGAGGCGACGTAGATACTTTTTTATTTAAGCAATTTAGTTTGGTACTAGTTGTGCATTTATGGAGCAGATTTTTTTAAGTATCATTTATTTCAAAACCGAATATAAGGCAACGTTTTTTTTTTTAATTATTAAGCAATACAAGCTTAAAATGTATAACAAGTAAAAAGATTGACTATGTGTAGAAAATGAAAGTAGTGCTACTTTTTTTATTATTTTTTATAATAATAATATTATAATATTAAAATGCTAATAATGATATATGTACGAATTAATTTATCAAAAGAAAAGAAAATAGATAATATTCTTTTAATTCTAAAACCATTTATGTAATATTGCGCATATATCATCTCTCTTAAATGAAATCATATAAATGTGTAGTAATCGTTTGATGACCACAGTTGAGTTTATATCATAGTTTACTTCACAAATACATACACATATTTAGAATGACTAAAAGCTTAACACGTGAATTTTAACTGAAGATTGCGGGTTCGAAAAAGCACTACTGAATTTTTTCATACCAATATTTATCTCGTGTAACCTGCATATGCCAGGTGACAGTCTGTCAGATGTGTATCCTCCTCTTTACAGGCCATTATTTTATTTAACATAGTAGTAAAACCTAATGTTTTGAAGTCATATTAAAACAGTAGAAGTTAATAAAACTTTTGAGATAAAAAAAAAAATACTTATTCCCGGTAACTGTAGAAGTTTAGCGAAAATCAATGTTTTCAGTTTAATAAGGCATTCAGAAATTGCTTTAAGTTGTTCGAAAAAAGTTGAATATAAAAGGTCTTTGAAGTTCGCAACAGTATAATCGATATTCAAAAACGTTCCTAATTAGATAAACTTTTAATTTCAAATGAAGATTTTAGTCTCAGAATTGAGAGTTAGAAGTGGTATTTATAAGAATTACATCATAAATGACATTCGTATATTTTTATTATGACAAATAATTATATATGACAATAAATATGACAATTAATTGTGTTCGAAATTGAAAAGAAAATATAAGTACACAATGGTTTGTGTAAATGAGTGTGCACAAACACAGATGCACTATCTTATTTCAATAATCTGTTTAACGTGCCTTTCGAGGCACGGTCTAAATGCTCTTAAACTTTCAACCTATAAGGTTGAAAGGGCACACCAAATAGGCAGTCTATGATATACCAGATTTTATAATATTATATCCCCAAGCCTCGGAAAGTACGTAAAACAATTGGTTCTAAACTTTAACTCTCCCAATATAGCAATAAAGAGCACGCTTGTGTTTGTACTGTTCAGATTGGCTACCATAACTGACACGATGGAGACCTTCATCGTCGCTTGTATGTAGCATGTGTCTAATGTAATTTCTGTTGAAATTTCTGTTCTGAGGCGTAAGCGTAGAAGTTTTTCTGAGCGTGAATTACTCGAATTATCTATAAAAGTTTTAATAGAAGCGTACAAATTTCATACCAGTGTTAAATTTTTCTTTTGAAAAAAATCTTTTTTTCAGTTTAAAGAGAGCAATTATGCAATTTAATTCTTTGTAACTTCGCCATTGTTTCAAAGACACCTGAAGCTATAACTTTTTTTCTTATAATTTTGTCCATTATTTCATTATTTGTATTTTAATCATTGAATATATACAGTTATAAAGGAATAGTCAGCATATGTATCACTGTTGGGTGAAGGGTTTTTTTTATTCTACCACACAGCTCCATACGGAAAAATTGATACACATGTGGCATATTTACACCCGACTTTCTTCGATTTTTTCATGATGCTATTTTCAACATTAGACTATAAAAAGCTAATGATCAATTAGTGCAACTGAAATTTGTAACAGCAATCTTCAGTAAAGATTCAAGTGTTCTCGCTACTTGTCCAGTAAATATAATAATACTAGCTTTCACCCACGGCTACGCTCGTATTAAGTCATAATATAAGATATCTCTGTTCTAAATTACATCTTAATCCATTCAGTAATTTTTGCGTGAACGAGTAACAAAGTTCCATTTATTCATCCTCACATAATTTGCATTCATAATATTAATAATTTAGTAAGGTACATATATATTGGTAAAAAATAAAGTTACAATAAATAGTACTACAACTGTTAATCTGATTTCTTATTCAAACAATGACCTAAAAATTTCATTCTTTTACCATTCGCTAAGTGTAACTTCTAATATGGAACTGATCTTTTTGTAATTTTATTACAACCGCAAAATTAAATGAAATATAATTTAACGGCTTTTTCAATAATCTTCATGACGAAAGGTTTTACCGTTCAACCCTATTCATTAACAAAGGATTAGGAAGGAAACAACCCAGATTTAGATAGTAATGGTCCTGCAGACAAAATGGCTAAGTGCTATCGGAGTAGGGATTTAATTATTTACAAAATACAAAATTAAATTAAATATTGCATCAATTTTGCATTAAATCAATGTTGAACTTAGATGGCCCCACGGTTAGAACTCGTGGATCTAAGCCGAAGATGAGTTTATACCCAAACATAGTGGAATTTTTATATTCTTTATTTATGTTTATGATGCTCAACGGTGAAGCAAAAACTGTGAAGAAAGTCGGGTGTAAATATGCCACATGTGTATCAATTTTTCCGTATGGAGCAGTGTGGTAGAACAAAAAAAACCCTTCACCCAACAGTGATACATATGCTGACTATTCCTTTATAACTGTATTATTATGACAAATAACATTGTGTTCGAAATTGAAAAGAAAATATAAGTACACAATGGTTTGTGTAAATGAGTGTGCACAAACACAGATGCACTATCTTATTTCAATAATCTGTTTAACGTGCCTTTCGAGGCACGGTCTAAATGCTCTTAAACTTTCAACCTATAAGGTTGAAAGGGCACACCAAATAGGCAGTCTATGATATACCAGATTTTATAATATTATATCCCCAAGCCTCGGAAAGTACGTAAAACAATTGGTTCTAAACTTTAACTCTCCCAATATAGCAATAAAGAGCACGCTTGTGTTTGTACTGTTCAGATTGGCTACCATAACTGACATGATGGAGACCTTCATCGTCGCTTGTATGTAGCATGTGTCTAATGTAATTTCTGTTGAAATTTCTGTTCTGAGGCGTAAGCGTAGAAGTTTTTCTGAGCGTGAATTACTCGAATTATCTATAAAAGTTTTAATAGAAGCGTACAAATTTCAAACCAGTGTCGGATGAAATTTAACCGGACTTATTATATTTAGGCAAATTTTTATCAAGAGAAGAGAAGAGAAGGCTTGTACTTGGAGTCAGTCATTTTCAGACAAAAAAGAAGTTTTTTTTTTCAATTAAATTATTAAAGCTAAAAAAACAATACATTGATAATAAACAATTTGATATATTATTTAATATTTCCATTATTATTTTAAATAATCTTTAAATCTCAGTATTTTAAATTTCAATCAGTGTAGTTTCTATTTCTATACTTTCAGAATTAAAATATACATAATCGAGGTAAACAGAAAAAAAAATATATAAATCGTTAGAGAAGAATGCGAGACAACGACCGTTTATCATTAAGGAGCCACAACAATGCTTTTTGTTACATTTCCTTTAAGAATCCAAGAGATTAATGAAGGTGGCAATAATGCTGGACCATCCGATAAATAACAAAATAACGTACACTTCCTAACGACTAAGATTAATAAGGAACATCACGGCACGCCAGATGAAATAGACTTATAATATTCTGTAGCGTTTCGCGTTGAAAATTAACAAATTAAAAACTGTTTTGCATGTTACTTCGTTGAATTTATAACAAAGGTAGGTTTATGTTCTTTAGAGCTTTTCAAGACTCGCTTTAAATGTTCTAAGAATCACTCCGAACCATCATTTTTAGAGCTACGTACACTTCATTTATGCTTTTGATACTGTTTTTTTATGATTAAACGATTATTTTAATTATTTTGATTATGATATTGTTATAAATTATATTGTTACGCAAGCTATGTTATTCATTTTAAAATAAAAGGTAATTAGCGAAAGGTCACAAATACTTACATTTATGACTTTCAAATATTTTTATCTTATTTATGTATATTATATCCTATTTGTCATATGTACATAACATATTATTTACTTTATAAATATAAGTTCGAATATACATTTTTGGTTCATCATAGAAGCATTATACTTGCTCATGCTTACCTAAAATATACCAACGATTCGCAAAGTACCATAATATGTAGCAATTCAAAAAGTTTGCTTCTATAATGTCATTTTGATGGCTTACGTGTTCTCAAACTTACATTCAATCAAAGCAAAATAACAGTAAAATATCGAAGTTGAAAAATCAAGCCCTGCCATGTTGTAACGAAAGTGTAGCTGTAAACAGCTGTTACTATTAATCATCTAACACATATTCATGATTGATCACCTTTGTCGGCAACTGAATTAAGTTTTATATGTTGTTTACGAGAACAAACGTTCTCTGAATAATGTATTTTTGTTAATATGCAAATTAGAATTTCGAAATAAGGCCAGTGGAACACAGTCTTACTTACGTTACGCGAGAGTATTTGATTCGATACTGCTGTAATTTCATTATTAAAATCAAAGTTGTAATATTGATATTAATTTAAATCAAATATGCTCGTACAAGCATTTGTTCACTAAATACACACACACACACACACATCATATCATACACGCACTATATTCATTATAAACATTGTAATCAAGTTATCATATATATTATTTTATTCCAATAAATTAATTAATTTTATTCATAAATATTTATCTCGTTATACTGTAATATATTTAGATTAGTAATGGATAATAATTTTAGAGAGTATTAAATTAAGTTACCATCAAGAGAGCAGAGATATTCGAAATATAAAATCAGTCGAGAAGAATCGGCTAGAAAAATAATATACTCATTTTAAAATGAAATATATATCCAGCTAGTTATATGCAAATAAATTTATATACGTACATAAGTATACATTAAGCAACGAATCACACTTTACCCTTTTTATCATTTACATTTTACATAAACTTTTATTGTGTTATATATAGTTTTATATATTTAATTTAAAATCTATTAATAGACAAAATTATAAAATTATTATTATTATTTGTTATTAAATTTTGAATTTTTTGGATAGATGTTTTTATTAATTTTACAAAGTATTGCCATATACGTAATTTATGTATCTAATTATTTTAATTTATATGTCCATAAATGATTCTTTCGCATATATTTAGTATAGTATCAATTTTATCAATTATAATAGAAACGGATATACGAGTATTACTCAGTTCGCTTTTAATTAAATTTACCAGTTTTTTTACAAAAAAATATTCTATAAATATAATTATGTAATTTTTGTGAGGTGCATAACAAACATGGCCCAGTGGTAAGAACGCGTGAATCTTAACCGATGATCGTGGGTTCAAACCCGGACAAGCACCACTGAATTTTTATGTGCTTAATTTGTGTTTATAATTCACCTCGTGGTTGACGGTTTAGGAAAACATTGTGAAGAAACTTACATGTGTCAAATTTCACAAAAATTTTGCCACATGTGTATTCCAACAACCCGCATTGGAGCAGCGTGGTAGAATAAGCTCCAAACCTTCTCAAAAAAAAAAAGGAGAGAGGCCTTAACCCAGCAGTGAGACATTCACAGCTGTTACTGTGTCTGTATAACAAACACCTAAATAAAGTCAGAAAAAATCCACGGCAGGTAAAAATAAATAGATATTTAACACTTTCGGTAACAAAACATTTTCATGATGATGAAAATAATGATGAGTACATAAAATATATTACCTATGTAAATACCTGGTACATTTCATTTTGTTTGTTTTATTATAAAACTCTTAAAAAAAAACAAATACACACTTTATTGTAATATTAAGTTTTTTAAGTCTTCCTCAGTATTGTTGCAAAACATAAAAAGATTTAACTTAAAATTGCGTGTCATTTCATTTTACTGTAACAGTCTGTGAATGTCCCACTGTTCAATTTCATTCTAAGCGAACGCTTATTCGTGATGACGCATATTATAACTGTTGTTTAGAATTACCACTTTTGTCGTATTCCTCTGTAACGCTATTGATTTACATGGCGCACGCTAGTAAAGCTCCCAGTTGGCATGATTTAATTGAGATCTAGAACAATCATCGTCATATTTCAGGCAATTTAGACAAAAAAAATTAATTAATTATACGCTTAAACCTTCCTCATGAATTACTCCGTCCATTGATTAAAACTGTATGAACATCCGTTCGGTAGCTTTGGCGTTTGTCGCAATCAGACAGACAAACAGACGTGGCGGGAGATGCTTTATTCAAATAAAATATTTATATTTTAGTAATTTTTTTATATTTTAGTGATACGAAATCATCATATCTTTATTATTTTTCATCAATATTTTAACTTTAACCTACTTTAAAATCATTATCTCCCTATTATATTTCATTGAAGCGATATATTATTCTACGGTTCACGTAACGTTTCTGAAATTTTTATACGGATATACGAGTCTTGGATTATAGAATGCTATACTTGGATATTTTTTAAGGTTCACCGCTCATACAACTGAAGTGAACGGAGTGCATTAGCTCATGCATTTTTCACGTAGCTGGCGACTGGGAGACGGGAGAATTTTCCGAATTTCCACAGTCAAAGTTCTATGTTATGCCATTACCGGTAATCCGATGTCTCGTACTTCGTGAAAATAAATGTAAATACGCGTTTATAAATTTAGATTTACGATTACTTCAATGAATGTCGGTAATAGCTATGTTGATATTACTGTGAATATATAGTATAGTTGTAGTGTGTACAGCATATTGTGAAGAAACTGGAAATATTCATATTTAGTTAATAAATAAATATATGACGGCACATCTATGTTAAAAAAAGAGTGGTGCTTAGATTTTTTTTATATTTAGAAAATATGCGTTTTTTCAGCAAAGTTTATATATATTAAGTTAAAAATCTAAGCAATTTACAAATTTAGGCCAAATTATTCAGAGCCTTTTCCGAGATTCACTTCAATATATTCAAGAATTGCTTATTTAATATTTAAATTTTCAATTTAGAACGATTCTTCAGACTCCATTTAATAAGAGATAAATACAATTCCAGGCACACAAGTCGCAATCGTTACTATTTCAAAGTCTTAACATCATACGCATATTGTGTAATAAAAAACAAATATGTTAGCATATATTCAGTATTAGTGAGGGTTAAATGAAATATTTCGTTAACATTCTACATATTTTTCGGGGTCTGTATTAGGGGACTCGGCGACCCTCATAACTCATAGTTAGATTATTGAAACTACGTAGATATTTATAAGGAATGTCATAAAAGGAAATGTTATTATTTTTATTAGCTTTTTCATGTGACTTCGTTCATCTAATCTATCATTGGATGTTTTTGAATACTTTATGTGTATAGGCAAAATATTAATAAAATACGCCTTATAATTTAGGCTTCTACAATATTTAAGTGATAAAGTTGAAATTTCAATGTTGCGTACTATTTTGTTTTGTTTTTTTTTCTTTTTAATATAATATAACAATATTAATAAAGCCTATAGATTCGTATAAATATGAATTGTATTAATAAAAGCCGCTGCAGGACTAAGATCCAAAGTTCGCAGCGGAGAGTGGCCATTCGGATAGTGCGGGGATATCGCACGATATCCTACGAGGCGGCAACCATCCTAGCACGCTTTCCGCCCTTGGATATTCTGGCGGATATGGATGCGAGGGTTTATCACTAGACATGCATCCTCTGTCTGAATAGTGGAAACGCGCCCCCTCCGAGTGCGCTCGAGGCGTTAAAGCGGCGGGAACACTGCAAGGTTCCTGCGACGTGGCGCGAACGTCTCTGCGAAGAACGGTACGCCCGCAAACACGTCGTTGGAGCAATCCTGCCAGCCTTCGAAGCATGGATGAGACGAAAGCGACGAGTCACCTTCCGACTTACGCAGGTAATGACCGGTCACGGTTGTTTTGGAGAATGCATGTGTAAGATCGGACGCGAATCGTCGGCGATGTGCCACCACTGTGGTGCGGACCGGGACACCGCTCAGCATACGCTGGAGGCGTGCCCCGCGTGGAACGTGGAGAAGGAGATCTTGGGCCGCGAAGTCGGACAAGACCTGTCCCTGCGAGCAATCGTGTCGGCGATGCTCCGCAGAAAATCGGCGTGGAGGGCCGTAGCCTCCTTCTGTGAGACCGTCATGGTCCAGAACGAGACCGCGGAGTGGAAACGGAAAAAGGCCGATCCTGCTCGGCGGAGACGACGTCGGCGTCGTCTCGGCCCTCCCACAGCCCCTACATCCGGGGCTTAAGAGAGGGCATAACTCTGGGGCCGTGGATACTTGAGGTGGGGGCCTCGCGTGTCTTATTTCAGACGGCTCTGAGGAGGAAGGCAGCCGGGATGGCCTCGCCATACGCACTAGCAAGGAGTGCGGAGGGGTGGGATTACCTGTGCCCCCTGAGGAGAGCTCCACCGAGCCACAGCGGAGCAAAGCACGGGAGAGGCCGCAGATGCGTTATATCAACACGGATCCCGCAGCCTCTCCGATCCGTGCCGAGGACGGCCATCGCAGTGGTTTTAATGGGTAAGAATCCCACATAACCCAGTTCCCCCCCATGGGAGCTGGGTACCTTTCTGAAGATTTCCACTGCGTAAAAAAAGAGGCTAAATGTAAGGAGACCCGACAGAGGTCATGGGTTTAAATCTCAGGCCAAATCAATAAAAAGTTATTAAGTTTTGCCTCGGAAAGCACGTAAAGCCGTTGGTCGTGCGCCTGAACTTTTTCCAGTCGTGTCGGATTGACGTCGCATCGGATTATGAGAGCTAGGGAACAGAAAGCGCCCCAGTGTTTGCGCACATACTTGTGCACTATGATATGTCCTGCGCTGTTGGCTAATCTCTCGTGAGTTTGGCCGCCGTGGCAGAAATCGGTCTGGAGAACTATTAAAGTTATTTAAATTTTAACTAAAAGTTTGCGTTTAAATCAATAAATACAATTCTCAAATTATGAAGGTATCAATTGCCGGTAAATTCTGTATTACCATTTAATTGAAATATTCGAGTGTGTTATTAAATGGCTCTCCGCAAATAATACAAATATTATTGACACACATATGAATATTCGTAATTGGACTGGAAACGTTCATTTAATGGTATTGCTTAAAATTATAATTTAAGATCACATGTTGTGATTGTGACATGAATTATTGTGGTCACAATAAAACAAAATTGTTAAAGACCATAAAGTCATTTAAATTATGGGAGATCTCGTGGACTGAACGCAAATTATGTTCGATATACATTTGTTACTAAGATATATTTTTTTCATTTAATCTGGCAAATGTGATCTGTGATGAAATCACGATGACTCGTTAATATTTCTTATAGAGCCAGTGACTATGGGTGGTGGTCGCTACTTACCACCAGATGACCCATTTGCCAGTCTACCTAGTTATTTCAAATTAAAAAAAAAACAAGAGTTAGTTTATATAATATAGAATTTGTTGAATATTTAACTTTAAGTAAAATGTTATTCATACAACAAAATCAACAGAAGGTAAACCAAATGGGCAAAAGTTTAAATCTCATGTTGATGGACACTAATGGACGCATTATAACATTCTTTAGAAAATCCTTCCTTTGATACAAATTCTGGAAATATTTTCGACGCTCTTCAGCTATTTTATCGCATACTAATTTATTTTATACTCTAGTTAAGGAATTTTATTTCAACTACTTTTAGATTTTATCAACTTTCAAGTTCTTTGGGGTCTATATTTTGTATCCATTTCATCAAGATTTAATTTAACGAACATTATTTTGTAAGTCAAAACGAATTATATTAATTTAGCTTGTTATATGTATATTGAAAAATATATATGTATGTTGTGATATATATATGTATGTTGAAAAAAGCCGAGATGGCCCAGTGGTAAGAACGCGTGAATCTTAACCGATGAACGTGGGTTCAAACCGGGCAAGCACCTCTGAATTTTCATGTGCTTAATTTCTGTTTATAATTCATCTCGTGCTTTTCGGTGAAGGAAAACATCGTGAGGAAACCTGCATGTGTCTAATTTCATCGAAATTCTGCCACATGTGTATTCCACCAACCCGCATTGGAGCAGCGTGGTGGAATAAGCTCCAAACCTTCTCCTCAAATAGGGAGAGGAGGCCTTAGCCCAGCAGTGGGACATTTACAGGCTGTTACTTTACTTTACTTTTTATCAAAATAAACTAAATTATAATTTTTCACGTAATTTATTTTTTTCAAAATCAAAGAAAAAAAAACATATTTCCCTGCTTTGACACGACGATGTGTGTATGTCTAGATATGTACATAATGAGTTTCTTTATTCCACGATAACTTTAAAAGTCCTGGTCAGTATTGGACGTGTGCTGTATTGTTACAATTTTTACGTTCCCCAGGGTGTCTTCTAAGACATTACACCTTGACTCAGGACATGGTAGGGTGAAGAACATTTCAGCTTATAGCACGTGGTTTTTGTCAAATGAAAGTGGATTGTGTGTAATAGTAATTGGAGTATAGTAATAATAGTTATTCATGGTATATGTTTCCAAAAAAAAAAAATGTTTAATCAACATATCCGTTATTTTGATAAATAATTTATTTTAATTTTAGAAATGTCTCGTCTAAGGCACAATACTGTACCTTTTGTTACTGTTGTTTGCGAATTTGGAAGAAAGCGCGCTATATTATCTTCTTTTTTTTCAACATTGGTACACAACAATGGTAATTTAAACACTACCTTTAATTTATTTAAAAATAAAATAAGTAACAGTCTATAAAGGTCAGGTTCCCTTGAGAAGAAGGCTTGTGGTTTATTCTGAAACATTGGGTTGTTGATCATCGAGTGATCAGTGAGGGTTCGTTCATCATCGAGATGAATTATAAACACAAACTCAGTTCCGTTTAATCAGGTATGAACCCGTGATCTTTTAATAAGATCGACGCCATCGCGTATCTTAGTATATTTAAAACAAAAACTTTATTAACCGTTTTTAAGCAAATGGATTTTTAGTAAAATATCCAAAAGTTTTTGCTATGTTAATATTTTCATAAAATGTTTCTAACGCAAAAATACATATACTGAATTAGTGTATCTATCAATTTGCATCAAAATTAATATACATACACGTGTTCCAATTTTTAACCCCCGACGTAAAATAGGTGTGTTATAAATGTAACATGTGCTTTCGTATCGTCGGTGGCATCGTTGCTACCAAACGAATGGACCGATTTTGATGCTTTTTGCTTTTGTTTTGAAACCTGATGGGATTGAGGTGGCCTATAAATTATAAAGAAATGTTCAGATGAGATCAGCGTTTGACGATCATCCGCTCATTTCTGAGGAGGTTTAGTTTTGTAATATTTACTTATTCCTCAATAAACAATTTGAGAAATGAATTAGAATAATAGTAGATGAAAACATAAATAATTCAATATGTTATAATGATTATAAGTTGCTCTACTAAATATTTCTAGTTCTGAAATTTCCTTCCTGTCTAAATTGCAAACCATGTTTATTCGGAAGTTTAAAGCTACAACAACTTAACATCATAGAGTCAACTTATAAGGACGTAGACATGAATAATGCATATTATTATGATGGAAATCGTATTGATTTTATATTATGTCTTGTGATGTATTAAAATTATTAACGGATGACAACTCGAGAAATACGGAGTAAATCTATACAAATAATATCAATTTGTTGCCAAATAGATTATAATATATATTTTCTTTATTATGAAATAAATTGAATCGATATTTATAAAGTTCATCATTGTTGCCGAAAATTTTATTGGATTTTAGGCTGTTGATAAAAAACTGTAATCATTCAATCAATCATTCATATTAATATTTGGAATTACTAATGTCATAGTATAATTTTTTTTTTTTTTTATTATATAAAATTTGGTCGGGTTGGCAAATGCACCACCTATTGCTGTGCAAGTACTTTAAGTTACAGACAAGTACATATAACAAGTAATGTTAGTAGGATGATCAATTATTATATAATCTATGATATATATTTAATGTCAAAGCTTACTCAGTTTTTCATAATATATATGATAATTAATAATAGAATATTTGACTTCTGTATTCAAATTAATGCAATGTCCCAGTCGCTATTTAATGACTATTTCATATTATACAATTACAATTTTCACAGATAAAAAATATTTCTTATTCTTTATACATATTATAAATTATTTTTAGGTTATAATGTGTCAGGAATACTTTGGACTATGTAGGATTCTTTTATTTGCCTGTGGATTACGTCATTACTGCTTTGAAATCGCAGGGAAACTCCGTGCGTAGTATTCTCCATTGCTCATTGACCTTGAAACTTCTTATGAGGTCCCTAGTAAGCGATTATGTCTCTGTTCCTTAAGTCATTGGCAAGACTGATCGAAGACTATTAACTTAAGATACATTACATATAAATTTTTCATTATCGGAATGTGTATTAAATATTTTATTTTTTCTTTGGCGTATTTTACAAGTCAATTCCGTCGTATTGCTTTTACTCGTAATATGTTATCACGGACTCTAAGACGAGTCTCATTACATCTTATTTGTCAAAATATGATAGATAGCTAAGCAGATACATGGAAATGGATGGAGTATGGATTAAATAAATTATTTCAGGCCATATAATTATACAGCTATAAATAAATAAAAACACTGAGTTTTAAGCTACTCTGTAACAATGTAGAAGACAATTTTAAATTAATATGAGTGTACATGTACATACATAGACATAATAAATTATAGAAAGTTGCAGGATCTCGACTAACTCAGAGGTGTTGCGTCACTAAGGAGAATACGGCATGGAAGCTCTTCTTGTGCAACGTGCAAAAAAGACACCTAAAAGCTTTAACATTGACACAGAATGTTGGGAGAAGCTCACTTCTCCCTTTGGGTCATATTGGTGCTCTAACATCTACAAGACGTTTGAGGAAAAACCGTCCCCAGGCATTAGACAAAAAGCGCCAGTTTAGAAAAGAGAGTCCTAAGCCCTCGTACACACATACATACAACTCTGCGGCCAGCTTTATTGTAATACATGTCTAAGGATTTTTAAAACCAAATTTAGTTTAGCGAGCCACAAAAGGCTCTGTTAGAAATAATAATTAATTTCTAGACTCGCCGTCATCGAAATCAATGAGCAGGACTATAAATTATTTAAGGACTTTTAATAAATAATTATAAGTAAATTAAAAAATAATAAATATTTAATTTATATCATCCATCCCGAAATACCCCCCGTATTTCGGGATGGATGCGGACTTCCCAAGATCGGGATGGTTGGCGTTCTATGGGGGAGGCTTTCGTCCAGCAGTGGACGGCAAAAGGCTGAAAAAAAAAATATGATTTTTGTGTTAATTTTTCGTATGTTGTGTGAGTGCATGTATGACAATATCTTACGGTAATCTAAGCAATGAAACAAGTTTTTAAATTTATTTATACACTTAGATTTATGGAGCACATTTCTATTTTGTATCTTAGCGTGTGGTGTCCGCTTCGAGAGGTATAACAGACATAAACTGATTGAGCATACAGACATTTATAGTTACATTAATAAATTGTAACCCTTCTTCTTGCTTTTTCATTGTCGGGTAAAGTAAGTATTTCATATACTATAACCACAAATACGCGCCTTAACCCGTCTAAATCTTTCGAGAAATCCGCCGAAGTGACCTTAATAGATTCTGTTCAAACAATGATAAACCAATATTACATTAAGCAAAAAAAAATATTTTTTCTTCATGTTTTTCTTTATGCCATAACCGATTAAGTTAAGCCGCTCGCCTCTTTTATCCTTTTTTGCATTTCAACGCCTATTTTTTGGATTTCGTTTCTTTTATTTAAGTATATATCATATGTAGTGTCTATCTGTTAGCCCGCACTTGGCCTCGCATGAATGTAAAAATTATCTAATATTATTTTGTTTATACAACAAAACACTTCTAATTCCTATTAAAATACTATTATGATGTTTCGAATGATTACATAAATATTTACAAAATATATTTTTGATGTTAGTTACAGTAAATAATGAACGTTTATCTTAAAAAAAATCGGTATTAGTAGTTCTGCCACTATTAATATTTTACCTTTTGGATTGAATTGATTAGGTGTAAAATACAAAATAAACATTTACAATCTTATTATACAAGAACACATACATACAAGGACTTCCCACTAAAACATACAAAAAAATGAATTGAACAGAATTGTTAAAGTTTGGACTTGGATTCATTAAAAACAAAATAGAAAAACAAAAATATGCGATAAAAATAATATAATTAGTTGATTGATTTTAATAATAAAATTATTTTTTTGAATTTCGAAAATAATTCTGTAACTCAAACGGACTACTACTGTCACTAGACGGTCTTATTAATTGTGACAAAGTGCGGACTTGAATAAAATATATAGAAGTGGTAAGACAAGGGAGGTGACATCTTAAGGAGACATCTTAAGTATATAAGTAAGTTTTGTATATTTGTAATTGTACAAAAAAATGCTTTATTGATAACACTATATGGAATAATTGAATATAAATTTTGTTTACTATTTGAAGGTAAATGAATCTTAGGTAATTAATCTTATAATAAAGAGCCCAGATAGTACAATCGCTAGAACATGTAAATCTTAACCTTAGAGATTGGGTTCAAGTTTGAGTAATCACCACTGAGTTTTCATTGTTTTATGTTATTTAACTGCACTTGTTGTGTGTGTTGGTTAAATTTTGAAAATCAAACAAGGTTTATTTTAAAAAACTTTGTTTTTATTTTATTTGTTTATTTATTTACACTGGCCTACTTACAATTCAAACGAATGGGTACAAAGTTTTTTTGCGTTAAAATATGTGGTAAGTCAGTAGTTCCCATCAAGGCTTGTTTAATTCTTAGGTATACCTAATGAATATATATTGTATATTTTCATGTAATATATTTTACATATCCATACTCAGTCGACGATAATGACGTCATAGAATAAAATCATTTTATAAATCAATTAAAACTGAAATGAACTGAAATTTACAATATATAAGTTATTAGTATAATTAGAGTTTTAATAAGTATAATATTATGGTTTTGAAAAATACTACATCACTATATTTATTACTATTGATTTATTAAAAATACTGACCTTTACATGCATTGAGATGTTGTTTAAGTTTAAGATAAATGTGAAAAAACGTGATCGGCGACTTTCTTACTGCACCTCTAAATTAAAAAACAATAACAGTTCTCGTACAAACTTCTGAGTAGACAGAACAGATCGCCTTTCATAAGTTAAATCCGTGCAGTGACGGAGAAAGAATACATTTCACTGCCCCTCTCTTTCCCATGGGTGTCGTAAGAGGCGACTAAGGGATATCTGAGCGACCATCTGCTCATCTGGTGGTAGGATGCTAACATCCGCCTGGCTTGTTACCACCGTACGCATAGTGAAAAACTCGTGAAGTGGCTTGCAGCCGCGTTTCGAGGTCAGCCAGCGTACAGCCAGTGCCCGAGCGAGTATTGCCGCGATGGGTGTTGGTCCAGTGGAGACGGCTGTTGAACCAATGCCGGGGGAAACTGAGGTGAGAAACTGAACTAATCCGGGAGGTCAATAGACCTGCCGGACAGGGAGACCCGAAGAAACGGCTGTTCCGCTGGCCGCCCGTGGCATAGTACAGGGGCCCGAGCGTGCCTAACCAGCTCGCGAGGCTGCCCCACCAGGTCACGCATAATCTCGGGGTGGACGGACGTGCCGGTTGGTGACCGGAAGGTGGGGTCCCGGCGGCCACTTCCGGGGGGGTTCGGGGGCCCTTCCGTCCGGCGGATCAGTATATTTTCCTTTTTGGCAAACATTTGGGAAAACACGCCTCCATACTTTGCCCATCCCTATCGTGGCAATACGTCGCTCGCTTTACGTCTCTTTTCCTTATTTTTCCAAATGGTAGCGCAAATAAAAAATAACGGTCGTTCAGCGGTGCTTACCCCCACCATACCCACGCTGTTTGAGGTCGAGTTCTCTAACATCCGAGGACTCCACGCTAACCTCAACGCTGTCCACCACCATCTCGAGACAGCACGGCCAGCAATGTTGTTTCTCACGGAGACGCAAATACTCCGCCCTGCCGACACCAGCTACCTTAACTATCCCGGCTACATGCTTGAAGAATCTTTTAAAGCGAAAGCCGGAGTATGCTTGTTCGTCAGGGCGGATGTTTGTTGTCACCGATTGCGCTGCTTGGACCCCTCCTTCTCCATGTTGGTGGTACGTGTGGACCTGGTTCGTCAGAGTCGAGTCTACGTGTGCCTCTACAGATCCCACAATGGTGACTTGGAGACAAGCCGATTATTCGACCATCTTAGTCGGGTGGCAGATGCTGCGCAAGAGCAGTTTCCTAACGCGGAATTGGTGTTTTTGGGGGATTTTAATGCTCACCATGAATCATGGTTGAAATCCCTCAAAACTGACCTTGCTGGAAGAACTGCTCATGCTTTTGCTCTCACACACAACTTGACCCAACTGGTTGATCTGCCCACCAGGATCCCAGACATTGATGGGCAAGCGCCTTCTCTACTGGATCTTCTGCTGACTTCTCACCCGGTGGAATATCAGGTTGTGGTTCAAGCTCCACTTGGTTCTTCGGATCACGGCCTTATATCTACCAAAGTGCCACAGGCCAAGCTGCCGCCATCAGCGGTATGCAAACGTCGTGTTTAGCACTATAAGTCAGCAGATTGAGACGGTATGCGCGATTACTATGCGTCAGTCCCTTGGAAAGAACGTTGCTTCAGTGGGAATGACCCGACAGCTAGTGCCGCTGCTGTTGCTGATGAGATCATGTTAGGAATGGAATACTACATTCCTAGCTCAGATCTCATCAATAGGGGTACGCGTAACCGTTGGTTCACGCGTGAATGTGCCGACGCTGTATCATCTAAGCAGGCGGCATATCGCTCGTGGAACAACGGCTGCATTAGCGGGGCATCTAACATTGACTCACTGAAAGCAAACTACAATAAAAATTCCAAGTTCTGTAGGAAGGCATACACGAGAGCGGATGCACAGCTCATTGTACAGATTGGTCATGACCTTATTTCGCATCCTAGGGGCTCCCGTAGCTTCTGGCGTCTGACCAAGTCTGTACAAAACAATTTCTGCCAACCTTCGCTGCCACCGCTCAGAAATCCGGACGGATCGCTAGCTCACAGTCCGCAGGAGAAAGCCGACCTCCTGGCTAAACTCTTTGCCGACAACTCTGTGATCGATGATTGTAGTGCGCACCAACAATACCTTCATGTGGCCACACGATGCCTGACATCGAAATCAGGCAACGTGATGTGCGTGCGGAGCTGCAATCACTCGATATACGGAAAGCTAGCGGTCCCGATGGAATACCAGCCATTGTGCTGAAGAAGTGCGCGGCGGAGCTGTCTCCTGTGTTAACGTGCCTGTTCCAACTTTCTCTCTCTTCGGGATGTGTGCCGGAGGCTTGGAGAAGAGCTAATGTGCAAGCGGTTCCCAAAAAAGGGGATCGGTCTGACCCGGCAAATTATCGGCCAATAGCTATCACCTCAGTACTTTGTAAGGTGATGGAACGGATTTTAAACAACCAACTGATCCATTACCTAGAAGATCACTGTCTAATTAATGATCGTCAGTACGGGTTTCGACCAAAACGGTCCACAGGTGATCTTCTAGCGTACGTAAAGCACCACTGGGGTGAAGCTATCGACAAGCATGGAGAATCGTTGGCTGTCAGCCTCGATATCTCCAAGGCTTTCGACAGGGTCTGGCACAGAAGTCTTCTCTCCAAGCTACCGGCATATGGTCTGCCTGCTCAGCTATACACCTGGATTGCCAGCTTCCTACACAAGCGTAGCCTTCGTGTTTTAGTAGATGGTTGCGCTTCATAATTCTATGTAGTGAATGCTGGCGTCCCCCAGGGATCTGTGCTATCTCCCACACTCTTTCTTTTGCATATCAATGATATGCTCTCTCTTGGGAACATACATTGCTATGCAGATGATAGTACAGTGCATGGTGGATACCACGGACGCGCAGTGGCTGGGCGGGCGGAAACTGAGGAGAGGCGGGAGAATCTTGTTATTGAACTCGATAGGACATTAGAGCTCATCGCCAAATGGGGTTCTGATAATCTTTTTGAGTTTAATGCCAAGAAAACACAGGTGTGCGCTCTCACAGCGAAAAAGTCACCATTTTACCCTCATCCCTCCCTCTGTGGCACACCGCTGATGATACAAAGCAAAATCGCCATGCTGGGTATGGACGTTCGCTGCAACCTTAGTCCAAGGGATTACATCGAGGCTATTATAAAAACAGCTTCACGAAAACTCGGAGTTCTGAACAAGGTGCGGCGTTTTTTCACGTCACAACAACTGTGCCTGTTATACAAAACACAGGTACGGTCTTGCGTTGAATATTGCTCGCACCTTTGGGATGGCTCCGCTAAGTACCTAATGGAGGTCTTGGACCGGTTGCAGCGACGTGCAGTACGCATTATTCGTGACATAAAGGTCACAAACACCCTTGAACCTTTACAATTGCGTCGCGAGATAGCAGCACTTAGCGCTTTCTATCGACTGTATCACGGCGAGTGCTCTGAGGAATTATTCTCTCTAATTCCTGCTTCCCCCTTCCTTCTTAAGTCCACGCGAGCTGGTTCTCGATGTCACCGCCTAACTGTGACATCAATTCCATCGCGCACAAAGAAATTTGGCAACTCCTTTCTTTGTCGCACTACCAAAGAATGGAATTCCTTACCAGCTCACGTATTCCCCTCCTCTTACAACCCGGGTTCCTTCAAACGAGGCGTGACGAGGCATCTTGCGGGCCGGCAAGGCGGGGACGGCTAGTACAGAACATTCTTCCCGACTGTACTGGCCGTCGTCGCGTTTGGACTCTACTACCACTTACCATCAGGTGGAGTAGTCATTTGCCATCCCGGGGCATATAAAACAAAAAAAAAGTTCTTGTTACAAATTTCTATCATAATATTAACAAGTTATTTCACCAAATTCAACGTTTGCCGCCAAGAACTAAAAAGTTACGCTTCAAGAAAAACCGTCAAATACGGCTTTACTAATAAACGTTGCACAACTTTTTCTCTCCTTCTATCATAAGTAATTTGACATTTGAAAAAAGAAAACAAAACATTGTCGAACTGTACAACCGTATTATAGAAGATTATTAGTAGGAGGTATTGTGTACTTGTATAACCATGTCTTAATACCATTTCCAACAGCAGAGGTGCTCTCGTTTTTGCGGACACAGAAATAGGTCAGCGTTGCTTAATGATAGCGAAAGACGGTTAAAGACGATTCATAAATGTAACAAGAGTTTTTTGAATTTACTCCCGTTAAGGAATGCGATAGTTAATTTTAAATGGTTGGATTTGATACTATAAAATTATTACGTTATTAATACCATTCAGGATAAAGAGTATTTATTATCATAAAACTTTTAATTGGTTATCATAAAATTTTTGATATACAATTAATTTATTATTAATGTATAACATCGATCGATCAAATTATTTTGACTCGTACAAATACCATGCGTAAGACAAACGACTCAACGCACTTTTCGAAACACGAGAATGTAACGTGTAGCTATCGTCAACTTCCTTATTTGAGGTTGCTAATAAAAAATCTTAGCAACAAAGCTTATATTTTTTTACTTCGACTTTGAATTCAGACGAAGATTTAGATAACTGCGAACGCCAGTTACCATTGCTATTTTCCATTTTTAAAATGATGAAAATTTGTTCAATAATCTATTAATTTCTATAGATATTATAATATAATTTGTTACGATGTGTGAGAACATTGACGCATCACGCCGCCATTTTGAGATCGTATGGCGGTGTTTTCATAATATAAATTTTGAATCGGATAAGCTACGACGTTTGTTTCAATTCAATTTCAATCAACATGTCTCATCGAGTTATATTGATTATATACATAAATCATTAATGTAAAACAATATATAGTGTTAAGGTAAAAACAATATAAATAAATAATGCAATATATGTCTTTACTCGGCAAAATGCCATATCAAAATTTATGTCGTATACGGAAAAGAGCTTCAATACAGTCATACACACAAAACACCATATGACATAATGAAGCGGTACCGGGAACGTAAATGGGGAAAGCGTCCGAATGGTTCAACGGTAGCGATATGTGACTTGCATCAAAACTTCTCCAACAACGATTGTGCGGCACAAGACACTGTTATATAAGCCCAAATTAATTTAAAGTACATGTGAAGAAAACTTAATAAGGTATACTTGATAAAAGATTATATTATACTTATATGTTATATTATATATACTTATATAATATATATTATATGTTATAAATAATAATTCAATTTGTTACATATGATGAATGAGTTATGTACCACAGATCACAGGTTATGTAGCCTAGACGGGCTTTCATGGAGCCATATACCTTACCACCAAGTAAAATACTACTAAATGAATTAAACGGAGTGGACTTTTACACTTAATGTATGTAGATTCATGTCGAATTTTATAATCTGCGGCTTTTTACGAATTCGCTGTTAGAGGTATGTTTTTCGTTTTATAATTAGATAATTTTAAAACGTTTGCAATAGGTATATATTTATTATAAGATGAATATAATATGTATGTATATAACACATATGTTAAGTGTATTTTTATTCAAAGCAGGGCAGTTGTTATCTATGTAAAAAAAAATTTTAAAATTATTAACTTATTTTTATACCACTTTTCATTTTCCGTTACTTTTGTAACAAACCAATCAAACACGCATATGCACATTAATTAAAAAAATACTGTATTGAAAAGTAATTTAATTAATAATTTACAGTGTAAATATGCTATAAATTACAACATTAATTAATTAAAACAGGCGCGTACAGTCTGTGGAGAAAGACATAAATATAATTAAAAACAAAGATACATCGGCAGATTCGATCACTAATAAAAATCTCTTCCGTGCTTCGATCTTCTTAGTGACCGAAGACCGGCAGCCATTGAATCTAAGTTACTAATAATTGTATATTCTATTGTACCTGTAATTACAAGCCCAAGGGACCTTTCAAATTATAATATATTAAATTCTATGTATGATTTTATATTTATTTATTTTACATTATGTTTTTTTTCTTTATCAATTATTCAATAAGCCTGTTACTGTTTAATTTTTTTACAATTGTTCAATTTTTTCATTGAATTGTTATGTCCTTATGCTTACTAATATCGCAATATTAGGTAATACAGTTACTGGAAAGTTTTGAAATATCAAGAAAAACCTTATATCTATCCGATCTTAAGATTTTAATGATAATTATGATATGATAATTTATATACCTATTGTAAAACGAAAGTCCAGATTATACCCCAGTCAGAGTAACGATCATAAATGTATAGCTGAATGGTTAATTAGAAAGCGTCTGTCGTTTGCCGTCACGACATACGGGTCGATCATACCACCAAGGCGTGCCGATAATTTTTCACATAAAATAATACGTTAATAGCACAAAAAGTTTCGCTTATATAATATAAGGACGCTAAAGTTGTATGCTACTCTCATTTAGATTATATCAATGTTTTGTATTTTTTTTTCTTTGTGGTGTACAATAAAGTAAAGTAACGTTTTTTATATTCTAGAACTCAATACTCTTTGAAAAATCTATCTTTAAGTTCAGACGGGAGTTGTGAGGTGACAAATTTTAATGTTTTAACAGGTTAGCGGCAATGAAAAACGTTCTTGACATCGTTTTCATAATTCAATGTCCGTATTTTCGTAAGGTTTTATTTACAAAGCGGAATTGTTGTCTATGGTCGATCTTTTTTAGTAAATAAACACGATGTTTCCTAATACTATTAATATTTATGAGTTATTCTATTGGGTTCGAATTTTGAATGTTTTACAGTTCTGGGGTGCTGAGAGTCCTGTATTGTATTTAGTGTAGAAAATAAATAAATTTATGTATTTTTTGAGACTACAAATTGTAGATACGTGTGACATTATAGTTGATAATATTTTCGTTAATTAAATACAATAAGATAAATCAGACATATCTTTAAAGATTCTTCCTTCTTAATTAATTGAAAGTATTAACAATACGCATACAAATTATTATGAGGAAAATGTACACCATTATGATTCGGTATTGACTATATCTATAACAAGCGTACAGTTTATGAGAAAGTAAACAACAAAATTAACTTACAACTTTCCTTATGAATATGTTTTTTATGTTATGGCTTCTAGTATTACTCGAGACATCTAATATAAGAGTAAAGTTACTACTCCCCTGCTCCCATTTATCATTTGATGGAGCTATAAATTCAAAAATAAATAAGGTGTGAAAACTTAAAATATTTATAACAACTGACATTTGACGGCTTTCTCACGCTTCAAGCATTTATATTCATTATATATTATTAATACTCAATATATTATTTATATGGTAATATCGTATCTACTTAAGGATGCAAATTATATATTATCCTAAAGGTAAAAACGAGATGTAAACGAAACTACATTTATTTTCAAGCGTAACTCAACATCAGCAACTCAATTTATAAGGTAACTTCGTTTCTTGCCGCATTCTAAAGGGTTTTTTTTATTTAGAATGCCAATTTAGTAAGATACCTGTTCGTATATTGGCCCGTCTGGGGATATTATAGAAAGCGATGGCTACGATTTTATTTTCCTCTAGATCCGCACCCGTATTGCAATTTCCCCTAAGGGCTTCCCCCTACCCACGGCCAATATTCAGAACGAATGATGTTGCGAACCTGTTTTGGCGGTAGTTTAACATTTCCGACGAAAATACGCTTTCTAAGTTTAAAGCGATATTTTGAATTGAGTTCGAGAAATTCAATTGTGTGGTCGCTCCCATCAACGTTTCAGTGTTATTGCCATATTTATTGTTCAATCTAAGTTTCGTTGTTTGTTTTTGAACGTGCAAACAGTTTTCGAACTCTAATGGTTCAAACGTGCCAATATTTTAGACGAAAATATGTTACAATCAACGTTTTGGCGAACATCGATTAAGTCTTAATTTGTTTTACAAAGTCGTACGTTCTATTTTTGACCTTTTTCTATCGTAATATGACTATGAAAAACAATATGAAAAACAATTTAAAATTTTAATGTAATTATTATATTTTTACATTTAAAAATATATATAACTTTTTTGTTATATTCGGTTTTCGTATTTTACTCAATACTCGGTTTTTTATTAATATATGTAAACTTAAGTTTGATAGAAAACCGATATCAAATAAATCTATAAATCTTAAATGGCCATAATCGCAAGGAAAATGTATTGATAATTAACTACTAATATGAGTATAAGTTAAGAATAAGTAATAGCCGGCGACATTCGACTACTGAGTAAAAATCTTCTCTCTTCTCAAGAAATGAAAAATTCCAGGATTTTTATAATGTTTTTCGTTACTGATGGTAACGAAAAACCATCAAGATATAAAATTAATAGAAATACAAATTTATATCAAAGTGAATTTGATTTGAGCTGCAATTTATGAAATTCACTTATTCTATCTATTGAGCTATGTCGACGCCATAACTTCTTAAGACCTTTCCATTTGTAATTAATAGAATGGTAGAAAATTGTTTTGAAAGTATAAATCGTATTTAACCGTTACATTCTCCTTTCCATTATATTTACGTCATCTTAGTGTTGATTTTAAGAGTGAGGGAGTCAAACGCTTTACGTTTGGCAATGAATTATTCAGGGTAGAAGGGAACCTGCGTATTTACATAAGCAAATTGGGTACGAAGCTACACGGGCCAACTAGGCGGCAGAAACGTCTTAGCGATATTCAAAAACTAAAAAATGTATTCAATTTCTTACTTGTTTCTTATTTCATGGAGGGAGTATTGCTACATCGAAATTATGGGCACGTATTTTACATAAGAAAAAGTTTTATTATCTTTACAAGAAATACATTTTTTATGGTAATCACCAAATTAATTTTGTTTTTTTTTTTTTAATATTAAAAATGATAGTAATAATTTTTATAAGTACGGAATTATTTTTATTATTTAGATTTTGAATATTTTTTCACAAAATTATGTAGCTCATTTTAATCCAAGCACGTTCGTATTACGTTGGTCCTCTACATTAAGCCATTTCCGCAAAAAGCTTTTGTCGACAAGCTCAAGCACTTCTTACCGGCCATCGATCTTCGAGATCAGTCCGTTGCGTGAGAACTCACTTAAATCGGCCCCCGGCTATGAGTCAACAGTTTTATATAATCTTAAAAACTTAATCGGTGCACGAATTATTTACGAAATAATTAAAAGCTTACGAATATATATTGAAATTTTATCATTGCAATGTTTGAAGTAAAAAAAATTGAACGCCTGAAGGTGTTGTTTTTTATTAGATTTAACACCTCATCTTTTAGCTTCAACTAGTTCATTTTTCACACAAGAGGGCTGATTCGCTTTCACCCAGCAAATCAGAATTGCAATTCAATGAGAAAATCCAGTTAGCAGACTATTCATTTGAAATGGTCATAATTTGTGGTATTTTTTCTTTTGAATGAAGAGAACATTATAATTAATTTCATTTAATTTAAAATACACCATGATATTAACATATCAAATAGCCTGTAATTATCCTGAAATCCGATTTCAGTTTCGCCCTTGATAAGTCATTCATCTAATTATAATGAAGTTGATAATGCAAAGCCCAGTTAAATCTGAATTTCGATAAATACCTTTTAGTACACATTTATGTTTCAAATCGAATTTATCCACCATAATTAAATTGTCTATGTATTATGCAGTTGGTAATAAATAATCAGTCAGTCAAGTTGCTTACTTGGCTAACTGATTATTATTTTATTATTTCTATTTTGTATATGAAGTCTTCCTGACCGATTTCAACCACGGCCAACAGTGCAGTACAAACACAGGTGTATTCTCTATTCTCTCACTCTCATAAATGGTATTGTTGTGTTCCGGTTTGAAGGGTGAGTAAGCCAGTGTAATTACAGGCACAATGGGCATAATAAAAAAAACCTACAGGATGGCAAACTGACACGACTGGAAAGAGTTCAGGCGCAGGACCAACGGATTATCGAGAGTCCACAAGAGAGGCTTGTCCAACTTCTAGACTCTGAGCTGCTACTGAGTATCTTCAACAAAAAAACCCAATAACATCATTGGCCCGACCTGGGATTTGAACCCAGAACCTCGGGATCTACCTCCTTATATCAAGCCACTTAACCAACGAGGCAATAAAATATTATGCCTCCTATATACATTATATATGAATATTTTTATTTAAAAAGTAGGCGGATTGGCAATTAAGTCACTACCTTTAGACGTAAGTGGTCACTACCTTTAGACGTTGACTCTGTAATAAATTTTAACCAACAAATTATGTTCTCGTATAGCTTGATTATAAGTCACCCAATACCATATCAACTGCAAATAAACGACTGTTCCGAATTTATAGTTACTTCACCATATATATTTCTCATGAATAAAAATCGGTCATAAATATATTTACTTTGAAAATAATGAACTTCTTAAACTAACATATTCTATGCTAACGTTCGCACAGGTAAGCTTTGAAGTGTTTGGGAGGTTTTCTGAATCAATAACATGTAGCATAACAAAGCGGCTTTTTTCCTTTACGATCGAACGAAACTAAATATATTCGTAACTAGAACGAAATATTGGTAAACATTGAAAATAACATATTGGCAATACAAGTAAACATAGTATATATTGTATAAACATATTTTTATAATATGTATAAGGTAGACTACTGCTTCATATTTTACTTTTAAAGCTAAGCCTCCTTTTAAGGGAACCTTTAGGGGCTTATTCTGTCACACTGCTCTAACTAAACATCTGTGTCATGAATGAATATTCTTTTTATACAATTTAGGCCAACTTCAAAAATTTATCAATTTGGTCTTATTTTTATTCTTTGAAAACTTCAGATCAGCTTCACTTTATTAAAACTATAATATTACAGTTTGAAATTAAATTAAATATGAATCATATTAACTACGAGTGTAAATGTAGGAAATTCATCATTATCATCATCAGGGATTTCCCTAAATGGATCTGTCTCATTTGAAAAATGACTTCAAAAGAGCTTACCTACATCTAATATTAAAACAATTGCTGTGAAGAAAAACACTTGTCATGACGGCAAACCTTTAAAGTTTTTTTTTATTGTTATTAAAATTAATTATAGACAAAATATTTAAAACTTACCTTATTATCCGCTTATCTTTATCTTATTCATATTAATCTGCGCAGTATGCTAAGCTACTAGGAAAGGATTTGGACTCTTCTAGCCGGTCAGTTGCCTAAAGGCAAAAGTCTTATGCTTTTGCAACTGAACACTTTTCCCGCTCCCGTAGGACTGTACGAGGCGCTTATATGCTCGATTTGAGAGGATACTTAATAAACGTTGCTTTCTAACACGCGAGGGATTGGTTGGAATAACCAAATTTTACTATACCAGAACAACAAAACAAGATTAAAACAAATATTTTTTTATTAATTAGACAAATATCCTTGACCAAGTTATATTCATACTAAAATGTATGTCTCATTAGAAAAGTAATAGTATTTTTTAGGTTATATGTAAAGAGAAATAAAGAGAAAATTATATACAGTATTTTGATTGTCCAATCGTCATTGGTCGATAGCAGCCGATAACGTAATAAGCGAACAATAAGCCTTTTATCGACCAGTGAATGATGAATATAGTAAGAGGCTTATGTGTTCCACTTATAATGTTATTAATAATAAAGCTTTTATTTTATTTATTTTACTTGACGTCTAAGTACGTGGAGACTAGTCAGCTGGTGACCACAATGGATGCAACACTGTCAACTGAATAAACAAAGCTAATGTAATCGTTAAAACCAGAGTATAACAAATAAAAGGGATAATATACTCGTACATCATGAAAGCTTTAATGTAAATGTATGTTGAAATGTTAATAAATGGATCACCAGAGAAGTCGGGGGCTAAAATAACATTCGACTTTAGTGTGTTCTAGCGGTGTTCATATTTATGTTCCCCAGTAACGATATTTACTGCAGCTCATAATGAGAGCGCAGGCATTCGGATTAGACTTAGGAATTGAGATCATGACGTCACTGTGGCCTAGTTATGCCAAGAAGTTACAAGTGATCGTACTGTTTAGCAAAGTTAACCCGATTTAAAAAAATGATCTCACTGGGCTATATTAAAAAAAACATATTATTATTAATAAAAAAACAAACTATACAATAGTAAAAAGATGAAAAATATATATAAATCATAACTACAACAAGATTATAATTATAGTGTTATTGAAAAAATATAATAGATATTAAGCATTATATAGGATTATCCTATAATGATCATGTGATGAATGATTCAAGGATAAGTTTAATTAAAAAAAAAAAATTATATCAATAGTTACATATACTCGTTAACTATTCCCTGATTGATTACATGATAATATTTAAGTGTGTGTGTGTGTGTGTGTGTGTGTGTGTGTGTCTTGGTGATTAACTTAAAAAAAGTTAGATTATCAAATTAAATTATAATGTAATAATAATTGTCTCATTGCTCGGCTATGGTCTTCTCGCCTTAAAAGTGTTTAGAGCTCATACCACCAAGCTGCTCCAATGCGGCTTACCAGGCAGATGGCATACACATTGGCAAGTTTTCATCCGACACACGTATGCTTAGTCGCGAAGTTTTCCTGCACTACCGATGACTATAAATAGTAAACATAAATTAAGAACATGATTAAGTGCTTCTTCGAAAGAGATTTAAGCGTTGATGTATTATTATATTATTAGACCTAAAATAGTTTAGTTTGTAATAAATTTAATGTGATTGTTAACTGTCTAATAATTATGAACAGTGCATATTGTTTATAACGAGATAATTTCAGTTTATTATAAACACTAACTTAAAAGATATAAAAAAATATTGAACTTGTTTATGTTTAATTCAATCTCTCCGTTCACAAATGTTCAACGGTTTAACAACCTATCTAGTTTTATTATAAAGTAACATTCCTTATAATTTGGCTTGAAAAGTTTATCAAATTACCGTGTCCATGGTTCTAGGATTATTACCTAATGTTTGCATTTAGTAAATATATTTATACTGTAATCCTTACACATAATACAAACATAAAATACGAGAGATTTCTAAATCAATACTAATGCTTAGTCTTGTCCGTGTATTTGCCAGTACAAAATACGCGGCCTTCGTTACCAGGGCCTTATAATCCCCGGACTAAGGACTCGGGTTAATATGAAGGGACAGGCCATTGTAGGAGGTGATGTACATTTACCCTCAGAAGATTATGTGACGCGTTAGGCCGTTAATTTCAGATATTCCGTCTTAAGATCCCTTTGATATGGATATATCAATTTTCCTCAAAGTTTACTCGGGTTGAGATTAATTTCGATAGAACAAGTTTCTGTTTTACTTATATATTTGCGTCTTTGTTAAACGGCGTAATGAAATATTAAAGTATAAAGTACGATAGTTACTATTGCGATATATATATTCATAATAAACGTACCGAGAAATAATTCATGATTAAAATATATACAGCGACATTTTGAATTTCTTTGACAATTCTGTGTATCATTTATTTCATAAACTTTTATTTTTTGTGATCAGGTTATATTTCAACTTATTGCAAAATATTAAGCCCTTTGATAAACAAGCAATATCCTGGCATAATCGAAAAATTCCAAACGTAGCCTTTTCACAATTTATCATTGCGCTCTTTGTTACGCCGAGGCTAGGTGCAAAAAATTCAAGATAAATTTGCGAGTCACCTCTTACTCATTTGTCAAACAATATCCGGCAATTTTATTTTTAAACCTTTTTGACTTTTATGCTTTGCGCCGTAAAGGTTAAAATAGTCTGTATTTTATGGCAAAAATTTTTGCTTTCACAGCATTCTCCCTGTCTAAAACTCTAATGCAGGAAAATGTAGTCCTCAAAATTGTATGGTTAAAAATTCTCTTACGCTTTTAATTTTATATTAAAGATAAAAAAGTTGTTTTTTTTTTTTACATTTTTTTAGACTAAATTTCGTAAAAGTTTAATTGATATTCTTAAACTCAATATCACTATTTAAATCTTATAGCTACTTAGTTTAATCAACACTAAATAATTAGTCGAACAAAAAATCGCAATATTTATTTATTTAGTGTACAGGAAACAAACAGTGAAATAATTACAATAAAATAAAAAATATAAAACAATTCATAAACCAAAACAGTTTCCATTTATAAATTAATCATAAGTAATTACAAAACAAGACATTTTTTATATTTAATAGGTGCATGAAATTATATAATTCATTTATATAATTTAATTTAATATAAATTTAATTTTTAAATCAAGAAAACATAATTTAATAATAAATAATCAATTTATAATTAATTAATTAAAAATGCATGAGTAAATTAAGGCTCTTGAGAGTATAATATTTCTTTTACTTGCAGTTTGAATTTTTTAAGGGAGAGATGAAATATATCACATTCAATAAATGTTTTATTGTACTGTTTAGATGATCTATTAATAAATGCATTTGCTGCATATTTAGTCTTTGTCAATGGAAAATCAAAAATAGATTTATTGCGACTACCAGGGCGAGGACACTTGATATTTATTTTAGAAAGGAGATAAGGGGAATCAAATATGTTGTGGATCAATTTATATAAAAACACCATATCACGTTCAAGTCGTCTCTGTTCAGTTGTCGGTATCTTTTCTATTTGATTCAAATTATTTATAGACGAAAATTTCAAATATTTTAAAAACTTTTCCTGAATATTTTCGATGAATTCTATATATTTACTATACCGTGGATTCCAGACAGTGCAAGCGTATTCTAGAATAGGTCTCACAAATGATTTATATAAAAGAGCAAAAGTTGAAACACGCTTAAACTCTCTGGAAATCCTCAGCACAAATCCTAGCATACGAAACGCTTTAGAAGTTATGGAATTTATGTGTTCATCGAAAAGAAGTTTAGAATCGAGTGTTATTCCAAGATCTTTGACCACTGATACACGTTTTATATCATCTTCCTTAAATCGGTAGTTGTAAGTGATCACTTTTCTTTTTCTGGTATATGTTATACAATTACATTTCTTTATATTCAAAAACAGCGAATTGGTAGTACAATAATCGCTAAGTAAGTTCAAATCTTTTTGCAGACTAATACAATCATCAACACTCTTAATAATTTTATAAGTTTTTGTATCATCAGCATATAATAGAAATTTAGAAGATGCAAATACCGAAACAACATCATTTATATATATATTAAAAAACAGTGGTCCAAGATGTGAGCCTTGAGGGACTCCAGATGGAACTGGTAGAAAAGATGAGCAATATCCTTTCACAGTAACGGCTTGACTTCTATTCAATAAATATGACTTGATCCATCTAAGGAGGTCACCATGTACACCGATGAACTCCATTTTTGCTATTAAGATAGAATGAGAGATTTTGTCAAACGCTTTGGAGTAATCGGTGTACACAACGTCCACCTGATATCCTTTGTCCATTGCAGTCAAAACATAGTCAGTGAATTCACACAAATTAGTTTCAGTTGATTTCTTGTTAATAAATCCATGCTGCTGGTCAATAATTATGGGACGTATGCTTGGAAAGATTTTGTCAT
This sequence comes from Nymphalis io, assembly GCF_905147045.1. Taxonomy (NCBI): domain Eukaryota; kingdom Metazoa; phylum Arthropoda; class Insecta; order Lepidoptera; family Nymphalidae; genus Nymphalis; species Nymphalis io. The sequence goes on from NC_065903.1 coordinate 4,393,292, forward strand.
AAATTATACGTTCAAAAAGTTTTGGAATTGAACTTAATTTCGAAATAGGACGATAATTTTTGATATCATGTCTATCTCCATTTTTAAAAATAGGCACAACATAAGACTGTTTCCAAATTGAAGGCATAGTACATGTATGAAGGGAAATACAAAACAATAAATGTAAAGGAATAGATATAGTCATATAGCATTTACTTAGAAAAAGAGGTGGTATACCGTCGGGTCCGCTACCTTTTTTAATATTTAAGGTTTTCAAATACTTACGAACATCAGCAAGTGAAATATCAACAGATGACAAATTAATTGTATTAGCATATCCACTATTATTTTGACTGTTACAGGAAAAATTGTTAAGATGTGTACTATGTTCAAAGGATGTATAGAAATATTCATTAAATAGATTGATAGAGATATTATCTCGACTCTCAGCAAACGGCTTTATAGACATAAATATCATGAAGAAATATCATAGCGTTTGTCGGTCTTTACAATGGAAATCTGAATTGTGCAATGAATCGTGGCACTGTACAATGGAGTGATGTACGTTCACATTCAGAATAGTCAGTTTAGAAATGGGTAATATTATTTAGTTTACAATAAAGATTTCATTTTAAATTGGATTTTCAGTTCCTAATATATCGTTTTAAGTTGATTATTTTTTATACTTATTATTGATATACTAAATAATTTTGAAGTATTCATACAATTGTTATTAACTGATAAAATAGGAACTCGTCACTGCCTCGTTAGTCTAGTTGCTAGATATAAAGTCACAGATGCCAAGGTCCTTGGTTAAATTCCCTCGCCGAGCCAATTATGAGTTACAGCAGGGTTTTTCTATCAACAAAATCTTAGTCACAAATAAACAAACTTATTCTCGCACTTAAATTATTATTTAAGATCGTTTTAAAAACATCGAGTTACTTCTGTGTTCTACAAAGATTAAATTTATTTTTTTCCATACATTTTTGTAAACAATTTAAAATCTCTTTAAAATATACAAAATATAATAAAGGCAATTTAAAAAAAAACAGTCAGTGAAAAATCATTCGCGAAAAATAAAATACAAAAAAATAACGTTAAATATTTTTCATACCAAAATGAGTTATACCAAAACGTTTACAAAGTCGCGTATGTCGTGCAAGTAAATTTAAATAACCCGACTTCCTGTATTATGAACCATTTCATATTGTTCTCCGCATGGATATTGCTTTTCCTTAAACCCCTTTTGATTAACGTTTTCTTAGAGTTCATATGAGTTATTATTAATTTTCCGACATTCGCTTATAGTTTCGACATCAAACATTTGCTTGTAATATTTAAAATAGATATTTTCTGCGGCTATTTTTCATTAAATTATTTCTGTTATATTTACATTAACATTATGATAAGCGTCAATAGCGTCAGTGGTTTATGGGCCTAGCAGACCTCTAGGGCTGTCGTCCCTAACACAAGCTGTACCCTTAATTGAAGGGGTAAATAAATAAGTAATAATAAGAATATAAGTAATTTCATAAAAATAGGATTCAATTTTCTTAAAAAAATATGGTATCAAGATAAAAACGGTATATCAAACAACATAAATTAATAAACTCAACAAAGAAAATTACTTCAAAGTGTAAGGGTACCTAGGAGCATCTCGATAGTATGGTATTGTAATCCGAATTATATATACTTGCTAATCGAAACTACAATTCTTAGAAGTAGGTTAAAATATAGAGCAAATAATAAACGGTTTTATAGGTTCCGAACATTTTGTGGTTTATAATATTATATAAATCTAACCTTCATATGACTAAACGTTGTAATTGGACACTTTATAACAATAAGTATTATGTATTACTTCCTGATAGGATTATAGTCAACGTAACTATTGGCGATGTATATTTAATATTTTTAGTTAATATTTTTCTGCAGAGCCAATGTCTATGTGCTGTTGTTCATATATACGTATAACAGTGCTGATATTACATTTATATATACAAACGAATGTCATATCGCCGTATATGTATAAAATTCACAAAAAAGAATAAAAGTTATTTTTTAAATATAACTACGGAATAATAAAATGAAACAAATGAATGAAATTGAAATGTCTATCTGCGACTATAAAAGTCTCTTTTTAAGTGAATATGGCTATTTTCAAATTGCAATAAACAAAACATTTTTTTTTTCATTTAGTTTAACGCTGTACATAATTCAAAAAGGGATTATGTTCGTTGAAATAGCAGATTTTCAAGGATTTTTATCCACAAGATTTGCTAGTAATGATAATGATTTCCAAATTCACGTGAACATATTTAAAAAAAATTGTGTCAGTAATATATAAAAATCCATCATACGAAGAGAAAGTCACTATAGCTCAATTTGTAACACGTCAGAAAGAGTAATATAAGCAATATTAATATATTAGAATTAAAAAAACAAACTAACCTAATTCGTTACACCAACATAAATGTACTATTATTAATATGTAATTACTTTGTAGAATATAAAATCAAACTAAATATGTATTATAAAATGTAGAAGAATTTAGTTAAAAATTATTAATCATATCAATTAAAATTAATTTCGTTAAGTTAAATCATTTCGTGTTCGAGAATTATTTGTGTCTTGTTATTAAAAAAAGTAATGGTAATCTTCGTGTAACGTATAATAGGAAATGAAATCTAAGCACCTACCTTCAACAGCAGCAACCAGCTTACGTAGACTGCGCCCAGTACGCCAAAATGTCCTCTCAGGCCCAGGGTCTTGGGGTAGCTGTTCGGGGCGATGGACCCCTGCATTGGTGGCAACTACAGACGGGTCACTGGGTAGGATCATTGTCCATGGTGTCTAATCCGGGGGGCTCACGCCGTAGAGCGATCAAGCCTCGGCGATCAGCGGTCTGTGGCAGAGTGGTGGGTCCGTGTTGTCTTTTCCCGTCGCTCCGCAAGGTCAAGCCCATCGGTGGTTGCCGGCGAGCGCCCATCAGCCAGCAACGAGTAAGCGGTCAGTGTTGAGTGAGGTCGCTTGGTAGTCCTCTCAGGTCCGGTGGTCGCCGATGGTATGGCGCGATACCCCGCAGGTGCTGGGATCGCGCTTCGTCAGCGCGGCTAAACATAGTGGAGCTCAGGCGGCATACGTGGTCGTCGAGGCTCACCATACGCAGATCTCTGGCTATCACTACGTTCCTCACGAAGCGAGGGGTTTCGGAGATAATGCGTAACTAGCGACTGCTGCGCCTTCTTCATATGGTGTCGCATTGAGAGCTTTCCATCGACAGGTCACGCCCAGGTACTTGACAGTCGGGGAAAAGTCGACGGATTCCCCTAGAAGCGACACCGGCAGCGGTAGGGTTTGTGCCCGCCTGATATGTAGCGCCTGAGTCTTCGCCGCGTTGACCTTAAATCTCAAGTGCTCCAGCAAAGGGGGGTGTGCTCGCTGCATTTTGGTTGCTGCATGCGAGGCATTCATAGATGTAGCTATAAATGCAGCGTCGTCGGCGTACAGTACTAGTGTAACACCGTTCGCAACTGGAATATCATCCGTGTATCTGCTGTAGCAGACGGGTGACAGGCAGCTTCCCTGGGGTACATCGGCTCGGATGGGGCGTTCCTTGGACAGGGTATCTTCAACACACACAGTCTTAACTACTCGACGGGGAATAGTAGACGTAGACAGCTTGTAGATGAGTCCGGTGTGCCACACGCGGGCGAACGCTTTCTCCATATCAAGGAGTACAGCGACGGAATGTTCTCACTTGTTGTAGGTGGTAGCGAGATAGTGCAGTACCCTTGAGACTTGAGCGTGGTGGAGTGCTCGGCACGGAAATCGAACTGTTCGTCACGTGTCTAGAGGTAGGTGCGCCCAGTACGTGTCTTTAGTCCTCATATTTACACACCTTCCACCGAACCAGGGAGCATCACTCACACACATATTACAGTTTTTTTTATGAGAGCGCGTAAAATATCAACTAGTTAATTCAGATATCGATGACACTTGATGAGAAGAGGGTAGTTCAAAGCATGTGGCATTGTAGTCGCGCGTCTTAATAGAAACGTTTCTATTGTAAATGGAGAATTACTCAGTCATTCCCAAGATAAACAAATAACTAGATAAATCTTATTTCTAAAGATTGTGTTGTCTTAGAAATTAAAATAAAAAAAAATAATTTAATTTTTATTATGAATTCTGAATTCGAAATTTATTCCGGTTAGAAACAACTTGATGGGCATTATTCGTTACGAAAAGAAAACAGAATCTATATTGTCAAAAATTGAAGTGAAAGATTAAATTTGTTATAATGTCTGTTAATATATACACGCGTTGTTTTCATAACTAAATAAGTTAAATTGTATTTATTTTATGACTCTGTGGAACCAGCTTTTGTCGGTTGTATACTGATTAGGTGTATGCATTATATAAATTACATTTTAATTTTTAATTAAAAACCTATTCCGCAATTAAATATGCTATAATAATATTAAAGCTTACATTCAGAATTGATAAATATTCCATGTGTCAGAAGTTAGAACAGAGTTAGAAGTAAATATGGATCGTCTTACGTGTATGTTACTGTATAAAATATAAGCAATATTTGCTTACTGTAAATCTAAGAGATCGTGAGCTATCAAAATAATATTTATTTTAATTGATATATTTAAGGAAAAACGCATTTTAACCATTTTTAGTTTTTTTTGTATAAAATTGGCAAATGGATTGTAAGAGTAACGCCTGTAAACATGGCGCTATAAGGAATATTAACCGTTCCTTACATATCCGATGCACCACCAACCTATAGAAGACGTTATGTCTCTTGTACCTGTAAATACACTGGGTCACTCACCCTAACCGGAACACAATAATACAAAGATAACAAAAGATTTAATTAAAAAACAATAAAAGATAACAAAAGATTTAAGATATATATCATAAGGGTATAACGCAAAATTGCTGATCTTTTATTTGATTTTGTCAAATCAGTCGCTGCGTTTGCGTTGAGACGAAATCACTACAGAATTTCTTATGGAAGCATTTATTTATTATTATATTATAGTTAAAAGAAAAATATCATATTCTTTAAAAAAATAATTAATAAATACAATTCTGGTGTAGTCTTTTTAGATAGAAAAAGCATTGAAATGAGATTGCGTGCCTACGGGGGCGCGTAACGGACACGCGGAAGAAATCCTAAATTTAGCTGGTTTTAAGCGCGCTTTTAAATAATGGTATGCATTTTATTATTAATCGAATGCTTTGTTTATATTTTTTTAACATTTTAATGATCATTGGAATTAGTTGTATAGTATAGAAGTTATTATCCTTCAACGCCATCTATTAACTAGTTATAAAATAATGCGGACAGTATATAAACCCTTCATTTAAAAAAAAACACATGATATGTCTGTGCAATTTTTTTTCTGTCTGTGACATTTTAAAAGTATCAATTTCTTTTTCTATACCATATAGTGAACACATAGATAAATTTGTGAAATTATAACGGTGATATAGTTATAAATTGTATTATACTGTCTAGACAAATTGAATAAGAAAATGGAACAACAGAAAAAAAGCTACGCGAAATTTCGAAAATTAATAGATCTTTGCAGCCAGGCTCGTAACTTAATTTGGCTGAAGTTTCCAAGTCGATTATATGTTCGTAACCCTAAAGTCTTTTTATGGCCAATAAAGAACATGTTAATATTCAATACGAGGATTTTATAAGAAAACTTTTCTCGTTAGTTCTAGCCAAAGTTGAGGAGTGCCGCTACACGCCCAAGTTATAAGACCTTAATACGACATATGTTGAAGTCTTTGCAATTAGTTATTTTCAAGACGTGACAAACATATTCGGTGGTCTTGGAAGACTTAGATTTTTAATTTCTTTCCTCATAACGTCATAGATAAAAATATACACTTATATAAAAAGTTTTTGTTTAACGATCGACAAAATGAAATGTTGTTGTAAAATAACTATGTACTTAATTATATATTACATTCATTTGGATATGTAACAAAAAATTGTTATATATACACCATGATGGCTTTGTTCATCGAGTAACTAGCTTATAAGGCCGAAGATCTCGAGGTCCCTAATCGAAAGCCTGGGTCAAAATATTAAAAAATATATTTTAAATAATTATAAACACATAAGTACTACAGTAATTAATATTACTTCATAATACGAATGCATTTGTTTTAATCTATAAATAATTAAAATGTACTTTTTTAAGAATAGTTATTTTTAAATCAACAATATATAATAAACAACAACGTAATGTTCTTTCATAAAAATTCGCTGAAATATTATATATTCGAGTTATTCAATCAAAGTGATTAAGTATCAAAATTATACAATCCGAATAAAAAGTATAGGATTTTTTCATTGATTTTGTGTATATCTCGTATCAGTTTTATTTTTGTAACGAATTAAACTGAACCGGTATTTAAAAAAATCCCGCCGGACGTCACAGAAGAGTGTGCTAATTCAAGAATGTAATAAATTTAAGAATACCCGTGTGTTTTAAAAAAATGGACAACGTTCCAAGGAAAAAGAACGAAAAGCAACCGTTAATGTAATACCCATAGGAATATTTAAACTAAATAGGAACAGGGATATTCCTTAATTAGTATAGTGCATTTATTAGTTAAGTCACATTACAATACTTATTAGAAAAACTTGTTGGAAATACTTATTTATGTACGTTAATTGGTATCCGATTTTATAAATATAATCAATTTCAGAACGTAATTTGTATTGCTCTGTGATTATGATATAAAATAGTTTTCCCGCGCTTAATTAAAAAAAAAACGGAACAATTGTCACCGAATTAACAAACTACGATATTTTGTTTAATTAGATTTATAAAGATTTCAAAAGTTTAAGGTTATTAAAATTAACAACTAATAAAATTTATTACTTGTACTGGTGTATTTATTACAAGTTAATAAATTACTCGTAAGGTGTTATTTTAAGATGATTTATTTAAATTTGGAACGTCCGTTTAAAATATTTAATTGTCGTTCGCATTAAATGATGACGAATACAAATTCTTCTTATATACTTAAACAGAATATAACCGAAATATTAAATATTCAGAGCCAAGTTGTTAGATTTAAGGAAATAAAAGACGACGTAATAGATAATAACGTGTGTGTGCCAAGTCAGTGCAAAATTACAATTATTTTTAAATTAAAATCGATTTTGGTCAGGGTAACTAGTAAAAATCACTCAATCACAGGCCAGCAAGTGCCTAGTTGATTTTAACTCCGGCCACAAAATCAATTACAAAGATTGATTACGCTGGTAGTTCTGTATTCGTGTGTTCGTTTTATTTATCACCAGTAATTTTTGATACAAATTCACCCGTGTCGAATAGGATATTCGATTCACATGAAGTAATTAATGTGATCCAAAGAAAAGCTTGTCAATTACAAATTGATTACTATATTGATATTATTCGTGAGGCGAATAACATCTGCGCCGAATAATTTATAATACTTCATGGTGACCACGACCGCTCTGACAAGAGTGTCACGACGAAGAAGAAGATTGATATTTTAGGTGTTAATTGCCTTGGTGATCTCAGATCAGCTAGCCACGAGATGACTTAGTGGCTAGCTGATAAAGCTTTTTTTTTGAGTATTTTTTTGAGTTTAATTGAGTCGGGCCAAAACGTTAAATTGATTTTTTCTGTCTATTTTCTGAAGCAGCGGTTTCTGTGTTTGCGTACAGACTTGTGAATACATACATCATCATTCACAAAGCCGTAGTAGCCCAAACTACAAGACTGTTGTAAATATCATCTTCCTTTCATTTCTGAACGATCTTCATTCATTTATGTGTGTGCGTGTGCGTGTGCGTGTGTGTGTGTGTGTGTGTGTGTGTGTGTTTATTATTGTATTTTGTATTTTTTTTTGTTTTTTTGGCAATTCAGAATACGAATAAATTTCACATAACACATTAGAACTGCAAACAAAAATCAAGGCACAGTTTCAACAAAGCGATATTAAATTCAGAGAACTTTGTTACATATTTTAGAGACAGAATAACAAAAAACTTTTAATATATATAAAGCAGCCGTTTTTAATAATAATATAGTATGAACTAAAAAGTTAAATACAACTCGTTCTATAAGTAATTACTGTTTAATATCTTCATAATATCTTGACTAGCCTACTTTCATATGGTATACATTATTTTTACCACCTGCCTCGTTGGTCTAGTGGCTTAATGTAAGGCCGCAGACCCCCAGGTCCTGGATTCAATTCCCATGTCGGGCCAATAAGAAGCTATTGGGTTTTTCTGTCAGAAAATTCTTAGTAGCAGCCCGGAGTCTGGAAGTTGGAAGTGTGTACACTCCCATGCCTTGGAAAACACGTAAAACCGTTGGTCCTGCGCCTGAACTCTTTCCGGTCGAGTCGGATTGCCGTCCCATCGGATTATGAGAATTAGGGAATAGAGAGTGTTTGCGCACACACTTGTGTACTATAATATCTCCTGCGTAGTTGGCTAATCTCTCTTGAGATTGGGCGCCCTGGCCGAAACCGGTCTGGAGGACATTATTATTACATTATTTTTAAATAAAAAAATATATTATTATAAAATATATAAATATAATATAATTAATAATGTTTTGCACAATGTTTTGTAATATGTTTAGACCATAATAAAATTATTATATTTACATTTCTATACTGAATTGTGAAAATTATGACTATAAAGCATTACGCGAGAAATAGTGACACTTCCTGTAGCCTAAAAAATGTCTATTCTACTATTAATTAATTTACTTTTTTAATTAATCAAACTGAGTATAAACCCAATAATTTGTATACACAAACGTTCAAACAATCACATTAATTAAAACAAATAAGAGCATTCTTTAAAAAAAATCCAGATAAAGTCCTGCAACCTTACCTGTACAATATACCGAGAATTACCTCAAACTAATTAACGACCCATACTCTCTTAAATATATTACGGTTCTGCTAATTATAAGGGTCGCATGAAATGCTTTTAAATTCGTACATAGAATTTGTAAATCAGATTGCGCATGGATAATGTTAACTAAACCGTATGACCCTCGTTAGTCTATTTGCCAAACGATGCATTTCATGCTAAAACAAGTGAATGTCGAGCCAAATGCGTTCATAAGTAATGATATGTGACTAAAATACAAACCGAAGTCAACCTTTGAAGAGAAAAAAAATAGGTCATCGTATAAATATATATATTTAATGTTCCCATAGAGGTACTCAAACTTATTGAAGACGAAAATATTGACTTCCTGGTTAAATTCTTCAATTTGGTTTACGACTCTGGCCACTTACCCATAGACTTGCTAACTTCAACTTTTATTACGCTTCCTAAGAAGACCAACGCAAAAAGGTGCGAAGAGTTTCGAACGATTAGCCTTATGAGCCAAGTATTGAAACTATTTCTGAATATCATCCATGAGCGAATAAGAGCTAAATGCGACGAACATCTCGCAGATAGTCAGTTTGGTTTTCGAATAGGAGTGGGCACGAGAGAGGCTCTTTTTGCAATGCAGGTTCTCGTACAAAAATGCAGAGACATACAACAAGACGTTTTCCTTTGTTTCATTGATTACGAAAAAGCCTTTGACAGAGTACTGCATGACCGTCTAATTGCAATATTACATGATATCGGCTTAGATGACAAAGATGTACTTATTATCCAAAATCTGTATTGGAACCAGAAGGCTACTGTACGAGTTGACAATGAGGAGACTGATGAGGTAGAAATAAAGAGAGGAGTCCGACAGGGCTGTATATTATCACCCACGCTATTTAATTTGTACTCGGAACAAATAATAGCAGAAGCAATTGAAGGCCAAGAAAATGGAGTCAAAATAAATGGCCGGTATATTAACAACAGCGTGAGCTGCAATTAATTATGAGCCGTGTTAATGAGTGCAGTGAAAACGCTGGTCTGAGGATGAACCTATCAAAAACGAAGATAATGGTGTTATCTAAACATAGCTTCGATGACATTGCTATCATAGTAGCAGGCCAAAAAATTGAGAGGGTGCGCAAGTACAAATATCTGGGGACATGGCTTAATGACACTTGGAGCTGTGAACAGGAGGTAAAGACTCGCATCGAAATAGCCCGAAGTGCCTTCTGCACGTTGAAAAAAGTACTCTGCAATCGCAGACTTAAGATCCCTGTGCGCATACGACTCCTACATTGTTACATCTGGCCTATACTTCTTTACGAATGCGAGGCGTGGACAATTAAAGAAGACCTCAAAAAACGTATAGAAGCTTTCGAGATGTGGGCTTATAGACGTATGTTGGCCATTACTTGAAAGTTCATATCTTTCATGCCTAAGCACGTGTCCGATATATGCAACTTTTCTCTTCTTGACAGTCTCCAAAAGTTGCCGTTTTTGGTTGACGCGTCGCAGAACTTCCACATTCGAGACCTTTTGAGTTTTTTTTTTATAGAATAGGAAGGTGGACGAGCATATGGGCCACCTGATGGTAAGTGGTCACCAAACGCCCTTAGACATTGGCATTGTAAGAAATGTCAACCATCGCTTACATAGCCAATGCGCCACCAACCTTGGGAACTAAGATTTTATTTCCCTTGTGCCTGTAATTACACTGGCTCACTCACCCTTCAAACCGGAACACAACAATATCAAGTATTGCTATTTTGCGGTAGAATATCTGATGAGTGGGTGGTACCTACCCAGACGAGCTTGCACAAAGCCCTACCACCATTAAAATCAGGCAAATTTAGCCCTAGAAGATAAGCCCGTAGCCCAGCCGTAGGAAATTTAATGATAAAACCAACTATTTATTTCGGCTCATAACATACTATAATTTTTAGGCAGGACAACAAAAAACTTGGATAAAAACAAAACAAACACATTCATCTATTATAACATTATAGATAATTGAGTTCTATGTTTACTTCATGGAAAAACTATACGAGCAACTCAATTTTAACCCGATTGTATCTGAAAAACTTTAAAATAAAACCAAATTTACCCAGTTAACCGTGCGGAACAGCTATCAACGCATTTTTTACAAACAGTTAAGAATTTTTCTATACTTCTGTACTATTATTTTTGTATGAAAAAGAGTCAATGCTTCGTCGCCTTTTTATAGCCTATACAAATAAACTTTTGACAGTTAAAAATGATACTCACGCTTCAAGAACTTGACGCAATATCAATTGCTGATATAAATGGATGAAAAAAAGTAGACGCTTGATAGCTTAGAAACATCGAAATCTTAATAATAAAATAATAAATATATTAAAAAAGTATTTGTAAAACAAATAAATAAAAAATTCTAAAAAAAATTTTTCAAGAACACACAGATACAAATGGATAAAAAACATTTATTTACATTTCTTATTAAATATAATGTTATGGAATTGTATATAATATTGACATTTACTATACAATACCAGGTAGTATTATTTTTTTTAGATAGACTAAATCAATTACTTGCCTATTCCGACCACAGCTGCTAAATCACAGTACAAATATTTGATAAGATTTGGTTTAAAGCTTTTAATCAGTTCACGTTTAATTTTAACAATAACCTAAAGCTAAGCTTAAGCTTTAGGCTTGTATGTTCAGAAAAGAAAAGCGGTAAGCGGTGCCTCGTTCATATTAATTAGTGAACTTTTTATAAGTAAAGAACGTTAGAATCTAGTGAGCCTCCCTCCCTGCTGAACAATATATTGAAATAGCCGTTCAGAGTTTGTGTGTTTAATTGGTGTATGTATTAGTATTCAGTAACAGCCTGTTAAAGTCCCACTGCTGGGCTAAGGCCTCCTCTCCCTTTTAAGAAGAAGGTTTTGGAGCTTTTCCCACCACGCTGCTCCAATGCGGATTGGTAGAATACACATGTGGCAAAATTTCAATGAAATTAAATACATGCAGGTTTCCTCACGATGTTTTCCTTCACCGTCAAGCACGAGATGAATTATAATCACGAATTAAGCAAATGAAAATTCAGTGGTGCTTGCCCGGGTTTGAACCCACGATCGTCGGTTAAGATTCACGCGTTCTAACCACTAGACCATCTCGGCTTTATTAGTATTCATATAACTAAAAAAGGAAGTATATAAAAGGAGGCATACCTCCTAGTGTGTTATATGAATACTTTGATATTATGGAAAAATATTAATTAAACTTATATGTCTCTGATAAACATGTTTATATTTGTGGTGAATTTATTATAGTTTTTTTAGAAAATTATAGCCCAAGTAAAAAATTTAGAATCCTCATGAAATTCAAATAAACTTTATCAACAGTTATGTAACCTTATAAAAATGAATCGTATAAAATTAAAATGACATGGTGTATTAACTGTGTAAATAGCGGAGTCAAAAATCACATCTCAAATGACGTATGGTTATTGTTCTAACATCACTGAAAATGTTCGAACGTATTTCACAATTTAAAACGACAACTTTTATTTCGCCGCCACTAGCTACAAAGAAGAAATAAGTCGGCGATTTGTTTGGTTTAAAACCATAATTCGTCTCTTTTATCTGCACAACTACCAATTTTATTCATTAAAATGAATATAAGTTAAAAATGAGCCAATAAAATATAAGGATGTGCCGAAATACACAGGAATCATCTTTAGTTTTTACATTATTTACTTATAATATCAATGTAATAATATCCTGGGACATTATTCACACACGGCCATCTGATCCCAAATTAAGCAGAACTTGTGCTATGGAAACCAGACAACTAATATACTACATATACTACTTTTCTTTTGTGCCTATATAATTATATAGATAATTATACCCAGATTCAGGACAAAGAGACATGTTCATGCACACGAATGTCTGTCCCAGGTAGAAACCGAACCCACAACCTCCGGCGTGAAAAGGAAGTTCCTACCCACCACTCCAACCGGTTCGTCAATGTAAGGTACATTATCCTGAAAGCGTAATAAATATAGGCATGTATTGCAATTGTAGTTCCAATTTCATTATTAATTTATTTTCCAAAAATTTAAAAGAAAAGAAATTCCTGAATCAATACAGGAATGAGGATACATTGTAATTGGTCTTGAACAAACGCATGCAATTTGCATTATACCTATGTGGACATTTAATGGCACTTGTTAAGACCAAGTTCTAAATTTAAAATGTATTTCATTCAAGTTGATCTTAACAAACACTTTTCAATATGTTATAAGCACGTGAATATACTTTGAGTTAACTTACTAGAAAAGTTAATTGCACGAATCAAATAAATCACTGGTGATCTTCTGGTGTACGTCACACACATCTGGAGTGAGGCCATCGAGAAACACGGGGATGCACTTGCTGTATCTTTGGATATCTCGAAGGCCTTTGATAGGGTTTGGCATGATGGCTTTATCAGCAAGCTTCCTGCATATGGCCTGCCTGTTAGCCTGTGTGCGTGGATTTCAGACTTCCTAAGGAATCGATCGTTACGAGTAGTTGTTGATGGCTACTTGTCGGATCAAATGGCTATAAATGCCGGTGTTCCCCAGAGGTCAGTGCTCTCGGTGACACTATTTCTGCTGCACATTAATGATCTGCTGATGCCCGGTATCCATGGGTACGCAGATGATTGCACAGTTGTCGAGAGCTACAAGTCCAACGCGCGAGCTAGCGAGGCCCAAATCCAGGTTCAGAGAGAGGCCATGGTAGAGCGCCTGAGCGTGACCCTTAAGGCAGTGTCCGATTGGGGCAATGCCAATCTGGTCAAGTTCAATGCATCTGAGACGCAGGCGTGTTTGGTTTCCGCCAAAAACAGGGAATTCCAGCTACCTCTTCCTTCCGAAAAGTATCTGTACCTATAACTGACCATCTTGACCTTCTTGGCATTACTCTCACGTCGACTTTAAATTTCGGCTCTTTTATTGAGTCCAGAGCCCAAATAGCCGCTCGAAAACTTGGTATCCTCTCCAAAGTGAGACGTTACTTTACTCCAGAACAACTGCTCAACTTATATAAAGCAAAAGTGAGGTCATGTATGGAGTACTGCTCTCACCTTTGGGATGGCTCTGCCAAGAACCACCACCAGGCTCTAGAGTTGATTGAGAGGCGTGCCAGAAGGTTGGTAGGAGACGACGCATTGGTCGAGTCTAGGCTCCAAAGTCTTGAACATCGACGTATGGTTGCATCACTCTCAGTCTTCTATCGGATACATTTCGGAGAATGTGCTCAGGAATTACACGAACTGATTCCTCCAGCCCCTTTTTACTATTGAACACAGTGGAAATTCCCCGCCTACGTACGAAGCGCTTTAAGTCTACATTCATCATTCGCACTGCGAAACTTTGGAATGCTTTACCTGAGTCCGTATTTCCCTATAGATACAATGTTGGTGTACCTATCGGGAATCAAATCCAGAGTAAACAGGTTTCTTATAGGCAAGCGTGCTACATCTTAGACCGTGTCGATGCTTAACATCAGGCAAGTCAACGGTCAAACGCTGGCCTATTAATAGTAAAAAAAAAAGATAACAAATATGTAGTAATATACAGTTAATATTACGATTATTTATTTAATCGTTTATTAGGCTTTGAATACATAAAGATATTTTATAAAATAATTTAGAGTAAACAAAACTTACATGACAGAAAATTTTATAAGAAAGCTTGAAACAATTCAACAACACAAAAGCAAAATAGAAATTTATATTTAAACAACTTTACAATAGGAATAAACACTCGTAACTTAATCCTATTATTATTAATTAATTAGAATATATATTTTTTGCACTTTTTCGTAACATTTATATATTGCACCATAATATTCCTATTATTTATATATTGTACTATAATAATAAGTACGGTACATAATTTAAGTTTTGTCGACTACCAATTATTTAATAATAAATATATAAATAATGGAAAATGTAAAAAAAAAGTTAAACCAGATTATTAAATTTCGTATTTCAAACACGTTTTCCATGAAAACTTGAGTTAAAAACTTTGTATTATTGGCTAATCTTAAAATCCAGTTTGTGCTTGCAATGTTTGTCACTGTTTCAATACAAGTTTTCTTACACTTGCTTGTAAAAATTTTGCTAAATATATTTTGCCTCGCAACTGAATTAGGTACTTTATATCACAAGCAATATCTAAGAAGATTTCTATATTCAGACAAGAATATAAGACACATGTAAAAAGGTATATTTAATAAATTTTCTCTTAAAAATCTCATTGCTGTATCTGAGGATATGTATCTTTGTATAGTATCAAATACTTTAAAGGTTATGAAACTAACAACAGTTTATTTGATCATAGTCTTTTCTAGTGTTTTTTTTATATTACAGTTAAGTGGACGGACAAATGGGTCACCTGATAGTAATTAGTCACCACCGCCGACAAACGTTGGCGGTGTAAGAAATGTTACCCATTCCTTACATCGCCAGTGCGCGGCAAACTTTGGTAACTCAGATGTTGTGTCTATTGTGCCCTTAGATACACTGGCTCAGTCACCCTTCAAACTGGAATGCAACAATAATGCTAGTTTAGCGGTAGAATATCTGATGAGTGGGTGGTACCTACCCAGACACGCTTGAACAAATCCCTGCCACCGATAGTCCATTACTAGTTTTCCAAGACAGTATAGAAATTGTATTTAATTGTATATTAAAGCAGTTTTATACTTTAATACCGTGTTCAATAAAACATTACTAAGGATACAATACTTAAATAATTATTCTGAAAATATACCAGTTATAATTAATTTGCACTTTCAGAAGATATTATTAATAAAGTGTAGTGTCGTGTACAACGATATATACATGAAGAGAATTACTATTCACAAATGTTTTTTACTTTATTTATTTCAATATTATAATAACTATCAATGACTATTAAATACTTAATTATAAAATAATGTATGTTTATCGGAAATACATAAAAATATATACAAATCGTAAATCACTTCAAATCGTCAGAAAAATCACTAATAATCCAGTGTAATAAACAAAACGAACGAAATAATATGCGGTGACATACGTCATTATTTGACCGCGAATGACATTTGTCATTTTTTGTAATTTGGAACTAATGGAATTGAAAAATGTTCGGTTAGATATATTGAAAAGTAACTATGGTGTGAGGTAAATTTTAAATTCTCGTTTCTAAATAAGCCGAAACGTAATATTGCCACTATAATGGTTTTTAATGTGTCTTAAAATAATTTTGTTTTGGATTCCCAATTTATATGGAAAAATACTATAATATTTATTGATAAGAATTATATGATTTAAATAGGACCGGATTAAAAAAAAACGTCACTCATTTATTAACATACAATACTTTTATTTTAATTCTCTACATTTAAAAAAGATTAATTAATTAACTTTAATAATTTAAATTTCAAAGTAACTAGACATTGCAAAATCAGTGAGTTTGTTTCAAAATAATTCTCTAGAGGAATTCTCTAACCAAAATCCACTTACAACTCTTTGGTCGGAAAGTTTTATTCGGATTTGGACAGCCACAGCGCCGTCTGATTCTACTGTTTTATTTTAATATTATTTCATACACAGATGGTATTTTGAAGACATAAAATATATCATTTTAACTTTAATCTGTCAGTATGAAATTGTTAAGAGTGCATATTGGTTCGTATTTTTACAATACACGTATATATAAAAATTTAAATTTTGGTTTTTAAAACCAGATTTCGCTTAGCGAGCATGTGGTTTTAGGGCTCATGATAGAAATAACAATTAATTTTTAGGGTTGCTGTCATTGAAATCGATGAGGGGGACTATATATATATATATATAAAACAAGATGTATGTAATAGAATTTAAAGTTACTTGTGATCGGGCTTCCACTCCCATCGTTGTATTCCGGTTTGAAGGGCGAGTGAGCCAGCGTTATTATAGGCATAAGGGACATAACATCTTAGTTCCCAAGGTTGGTGGTGCATCGGCGATATAAATGATGGGTAGCAATTCTTACAATGCCAATCGTCTATAGGCGTTGGTGACCACTTACCATTAGGTGACCCATATGCTCGTCCGCCTACCTACCTGTATATATATTATTATAATTAATTACTTAAAAATCTTTAACATTTAGTTAGGTAAAATTGTATTATTTTCTATTTATTATTTACTTAATAGGCTTCTTCCTGACTTACCTCCATCCAAACCGTGTACGAGTGGGCATACTCCTACCCAGACTTGTGCTCACATGCAGCATTAGCTGTTTGATATTTGATTTTACCTAACTATCACGGCATTATATTAACTCACTAGTTGATTACAATTAGTGTTTGAGCTCTGGTGGTTTTTTACGTATTTATTTCGTATAAGTTAGAATTAATTTAAATTTTATAAAAGTCAGATAGTTTTTGAATGATCACTTGATGATGTTAATATTAGTTTTAATCTTACCAGTGTTACCATAACAGCCTGTGAATGTCCCACTGCTGGGCTAAAGGCCTCCTCTCCTCTTTTTGAGGAGAAGGTTTGGAGCTTATTCCACCACGCTGCTCCAATGCGGGTTGGTAGAATATACATGTGGTAGAATTTCAGTGAAATTAGACACATGCAGGTTTTCTCACGATGTTTTCCTTCACCGTAAAGCACGAGATGAATTATAATCACAAATTAAGTACATGAAAATTCAGTGGTGCTTGCCCGGGCTTGAACCCACGATCATCGGTTAAAATTCACGCGTTCTTACCAGAGGGCCATCTCGGCTTTTGATCAAATCAAAGTTGGTAATAGATGTTGGTAATACCTAACATCATTAAATGAAATGTTTGTGATGCAAAAATGAGTTGCATTTCTGTCATGCGTATTAAAATCTAAAATTTTTTATCGAATTTTGAGTACAACGCTTGTATATGTTAACGTTGAAATGCACGCGCTCTTTTTCTGCTTTACGAATGCACAGCCTGTTAACGGTATACGAAATGTAATATATTGAAACGGGTCGTCACATAATGTGTTTTTTTTTTAACCTACTCAGACGGGCTTGCGCATATCTCTACCAAAATCAAATCAAAATCAAAGTATTTTTTTATTCAAACAGACTTTTACAATTACTTATGAATCGTCAAGAAGAAGAAGAACCGACAAGAAACTCGGTAATTTTTAAAAAAACACAAATTTGTATCAAAATTTACATTCACTTAGTTACTGCATGAGATCCAGTAATCATTCAATCCACGCAGTCAGACATAATTATATTCAGTAACAGAGTAATAGGCTTTACTAATAAGGTTATTAACTTACTACCATCAATA
This sequence comes from Nymphalis io, assembly GCF_905147045.1. Classification (NCBI taxonomy): domain Eukaryota; kingdom Metazoa; phylum Arthropoda; class Insecta; order Lepidoptera; family Nymphalidae; genus Nymphalis; species Nymphalis io. Next base: position 4,411,535 of record NC_065903.1, read on the forward strand.
AAAGTATCCCAGATACGAGGCCACCTGATGATGTGTGATCAAAGTTTTTCCAAAGAAATTGCCTTGCAAAAAATTGCCTTGCAAAAAATATAAATTCGTACAAAGAAATACAAAACGTTAATAAGGAACAATTGAGGCCCAGTCGGCTACACCAAGCCGTGTGGCATGTTTCCCAAGTCACGTTGTTGTGAGCTGGCGCGTCCTATGAAATAATGGTACAGTTTTCATAATATAAATATTAATATTACGTACATTATTTACACAATCTAATTATAATATTTTAATACCACCGTATTATTTTTCCTTATTCATGGTTTTGTTTTAACCTCTAAAATACTCTTTCGCCGTTAATGTGTCGCAGGCATTTAAAAATCCATCATAATAAAGAGCGAGTCACCTTCGCTTCATTAATATTCTGTCAAGCGCGACAGTTCGGTTATGTGAATTCAAAATAAAATTAGCTAAACGTATGAAACGCCAGCCCCGTTTTCAACGTCCTTTAAATGATGTTAGAAGATTCATATCTTCCTTTTTAAATTTAATGGAATAAAATATAAATTTAAAAATGTAAATTCTTGCGACTCAAATACTTAGTGTCTGAAGAGATCTCGATGAAAATTTAAAAGTTAAAATTATATTATATGTAATATCTACAATCTAAAAATGAATTTCCTTATACCTTTTATTATCTGCATATATTCAAATGGAAAACCCGTTTTAAATCAGTAGTGCGATTCTGTAGCGTATTCTTGATATGTTATAATTATTATGGTCAATGTATGCAACATTTCACATCACTTTCTGACAATACACAACCGTTTTCTGTGGTGAGTTTCGAGTTTAATTAAATTAAGTACCTAAGATATATATAATACCTAAGAGAGAAAAGATTAAGTACCTAATACACCTTTAAGCGTAAACGTAACAGTGAGTATGCAATGGTAATAATTTTATAAAAATAATAAAAATTATGCGACCCTGCCAGGATTCGAACCTGGAATCTTCTGATCCGTAGTCAGACGCGTTATCCGTTGCGCCACAGGGCCATTCGCATATTACATGAGCACGTGAAATTTTATATTATGATTTTGGGCATATAGCAAAATTCTTCTGACAATGAAGGTGTTTGAAAATTTGATCGTGATGTAGCCAAAAAATAAAAACATGCTAGTGATAGATAGACAAATATAATAATAGATGTATTAATTTAGTTTACTTAATAAATAGGTAAATTACATTATAATATTAAATACATATAACCTACTAACTGACCCGGCAAACGTTGTTCTGCCATATAAATTATATTTACTGAATATTTTGGATTTTAAACAAAAAGTAACGAATTTATGGTATGTGTTTGGGAATGGGATCTATGTTACAAAAAGGAAAGGAGCGCTGTAGACGAAAACCGCTGATAAAAACAAAAAAACACCAACCATTCATTTTCTCAATTCAATGTATTTCATTAATGTAATGGATATTCGTTGTTTGATTAAAAGTTAAATGTAAAAAAAGTAATATATTTTATCCTAAAGCAGTTAATTAATTTCGAAGAGCAATTGAGTGTACGATATTTTTTGTCAGGCCGTCTTTAGCCAACACAAATAAGCTCGATGGTTTGCACACCCGAGAACATTCCACGTATACTATACATAATCATGGTGTGCCCAAATCTAATCCACAAACGGACATCGTTTGGCCTTGCGACTTATTGATTGTTATTATACATATAAGCATAAAGCACAACACTGCGAATTTTTTCATGCGTTTATTTATTATTTTTTTTTTAGGTTATGTCCACGGATTTTGTGTGTGAGTGGTGGCTCATCGTACATTCGTCCCACATTATGCGACAGAACTTTTGAAAAAGGTGGTGGATGAAAGTTCGATGAGGTTCACTATAAGTAATTATTTTGATATTGTTCATACAAAAATACTAAAATCGTGATTACAAAATGGGATGATGGGTTAGGAGAGTGAAAATTTGGGATTATATGTATTTTTTGAGGCAAAATCTAAGTAAAATATAAAATTTAAAAAATGACAAAAAATTAGAAAAAACAAACTCTGGATAGGGACACCTTTAACACCTAGCGGTATGAAATATACTTTACGACCGATTCTCATACCTCCCAAATATACAAACCAAATTTTATAAAAATTGGTGCAGCCGTTTCGGAGGAGTTCCACTACAAACACCGTGACACGAGATTTTTATATATTAGATGTATATTGGATATTATTAATAAAACACTAATTTGACTCATCCGTCATTCAATATAAAAGAGTGGGAACAAGTGTAGAAGTTCAGTTGTTACCTGGCAAGCGGCGAGTATTACTAAGGTACGATAATTGTTTTTATTGTATAATATGGTATGGCTGTTATATTGTTTTACTATAGTGTGAATATATTATGTGAGGGTAATTTGTATAATATGAAAATGGATAAGGTTACAAGGTATTACAAGGTACTCCTATCTCATTTAAAGGTAATCCTAATACAAGGTTAATCCTCATAATCTCAATAGTAATAAATACAAGCAATAATTAGCTAACGATTAAGTATTGATTTAACTTTTCATATATCATAATATTATTATGTATACATTATTACATAGAAAATATCTGACACATGCACATCGAACTACAATTTTCGAAATAATAATGATATAAAACAAATGCACGTACATAACGTAAGATGAAACGTATATACAAAAAAAAACATGGTTACTTTATTATATATTATTAATCATCTTAAAGTCTTATTTACCATAAGGTCATGAAATCATGAAATTCGCAATACGAATTTAGCTTTATCTAATTAATTACAATTTTAAAGTGTTACAATAAAGCTAATAACGTGTGTGAATTATTTTAAGTTGCGACAGCCTGTTTTGATAAGATACAAGATCGGATAAACCCGTGGGAATCAGTATTGATGACCAGCGCGCCCCTCTTATGCGCCATTACTCCGAGGAGCTCCCGGTCGTTGACCAAGGAGAGATTAGGGCGGCTCTAGAACAGCTTAAAAACAACAAAGCTCCGGGAGATGACGGAATCACAACAGAGTTGCTTAAGGCAGGCGGGACTCCGGTCCTGAAAGAGCTAGCAAGCCTCTTTAATTCCGTCATCCAACATGGCAAGACCCCGGAAACGTGGAGCGGGAGTGAGGTGGTACTGTTTTTCAAGAAAGGTGATAAAACCCTCTTGAAAAACTACAGACCAATCTCCCTCCTGAGTCACGTGTATAAGCTGTTCTCAAGAGTCGTCACGAACCGTCTCGCCAGACGACTTGACGAGTTCCAGCCCCCAGAGCAAGCCGGCTTTCGATCAGGCTACAGCACCGTGGACCACATCCATACTGTTCGGCAGATTGTGCAGAAGACCGAAGAGTACAATCAGCCGCTGTGTATGGCATTTGTGGACTACGAGAAAGCCTTCGACTCCATCGAAACCTGGGCAGTGCTCGACTCATTGCAGAGATGTCATATCGATTGGAGATATATCGAGGTACTGAGATGTCTGTACAACGCCGCTACAATGACTGTCCACATCCAGGACTGTAAGACGAAGGCGATCCAACTGCGCAGAGGGGTGAGACAGGGGGATGTAATATCCCCGAAACTGTTCACCAACGCGTTGGAAGACGTTTTCAAAACGCTGGATTGGACTAGGTATGGAGTCAATGTAAACGGCGAGTACATCTCACACCTTCGATTTGCCGACGATATCGTCATCATAGCAGAGTCGCTGGAACAACTCACCGAAATGCTGCGTAGCCTAGGCGAGTCTTCCCGGTGTGTCGGTCTCGGTATGAACTTGGACAAGACCAAGGTCATGTTCAATAGGCATGTCGTGCCGGGACCGATATACGTCGAGGGGAAACCTCTCGAAGTTGTTAGTGAATATACCTACCTAGGACAGATAATACAAGTCGGTAGGAACAACTTCGAGAAGGAAGCCGATCGAAGAATTCGCTTGGGATGGGCAGCATTTGGCAACCTTCGTCAAGTCCTCAAGTCGTCTATACCGCAATGTTTGAAGACGAAAGTCTTCAACCAATGCGTCTTACCTGCCATGACATACGGTGCCGAAACGTGGACACTAACTGCGGGACTAGTCCACAAATTCAAAGTCGCTCAGCGTGCTATGGAGCGAGCTATGCTCGGAGTATCTTTGAAGGATAAGATCAGAAATGAGATTATCCGGAAAAGAACCGGAGTCACCGACATAGCTTGCAAAATTAGCAGGCTGAAGTGGCAGTGGGCTGGTCACGTATGTCGTAGGACCGATGGCCGTTGGAGCAGACGAGTCCTAGAGTGGAGACCGCGAATCGGCAAGCGCAGCGTAGGGCGCCCTCCAGCCAGGTGGACCGACGACCTTAAGAAGGTGGCGGGCACCAACTGGATGCGGAAGGCGGAGGACAGGGAGCTTTGGCGCACCTTGGGAGAGGCCTATGTTCAGCAGTGGACAACGATTGGCTGTTGATTGAACCTGTTTTGAAAAAAAAAAATATTTTATATGAATACAAAAAAGAGAAGTCATAGTAAATTTGATGAATAAAACAAACCTTAGGTACGAGTATATCTATTTTATTAATTTAAATAAAAAACAGACAACAGAAATGTATTACAATAATCAATTATAGCACTGTACTAACAATAAATAAGCCCTGAATCCTTAAACATTTATTTTTATATCAACGTGAAATACAAAAAACCGCTACGAGGCGCAGATAAGCAACATGTTAATTCATGGATGCACAACAAAACAAAACTATTCATAACAATGACAAATACAAAAGTTTGTTTTTTAATAAAAATTATAACTGCTCGGTGAACTGCTTTTTTATAATAAGATATTTCATGATTTTTGGTAAAAGGGTGATGGCGAACTATGGTGAAAATTTTCAACCAAAAAAAAAACATTTATCGTAAAGGAGCACGAAAATCCTGCATTTGTGAATGACCCCGGAAAGTGGAATAAAGAAGATGATCTGAATTGCTTCTGATGAAGTAATAATGGTGCCTAATGTGTATCCGTTGCATATTAAAAGCATTCGTATTAAAAGTCCAATTTCCTCTAACGATTATGGAACTTCGTTAGAAGATCTTCTATTTTGTATTTTCAATCTTCTCTAACTAACTAATCTGACTCTAAAAATATACAAGATATAAAATACATGTTATATTTCAAAAACATTTTAAGAAAAACAAAAGAATACATCTTCATAATGTCAGTATGGTTTTTCTATTATTATTTTAAAACCATTAACTCATAATTGCACTCACATTTTCACAAAGCTTTGCATAGAGCTTACAATAGGAAACTTTGTACTAACATTCTCGTAGAAGACACACATTTTATAAGCTTATATTCTCTTTTAATGGAGCTAGATTAAACATTCTATGTGTAATAGTTTTAAATTTTTTTTTTCCGAATACATAAGATGAACTTTTGGCTTTAATCAGTTAAATGTCAGTATTATGAATAGAATTTCTATAATTTTTTTCTGACAAGATCATATTTCTCTTTTAATACACATATAACGCCAACCTGTTGGTAGGGTTTTGTGCTGATGCGTCTGGGTGGGTACTACTCACTCATCAGATATCCTGTCGCTAAGCATCAATACTTAGTATTGTTACGTTCCGGTTTGAAGGGTGAATGAGCCAGGCACAAGGGACATAACACCTCGGTTCCTAAGGTTGGTGATGCATTGGCGATGTAAGGAATGATTATTATTTCTTATACCACCAATGTTTATGGGCGGTGGCGACCACTTACCATCAGGTGTCCCAGTTCCTCGTCCGTAAAATTATAAGATGATATAAATATTAGTAAATAAAAAAATATATATTTTTCATATATATATTAAAAAATTCAATAACTAAAAACCCTTTAAAACCTTCTATGGTTTCAAAATAAGACCACAATTATAATCGACGATCTAAGTTTGCTTACTTCTTATTTCTTATTTTTATTAACAACAAGGGTTGTTAATAAAAACACGTGTCATAAATATAAAAATAAAAAATCAACTGAAATAGCCAGAAAAATATTATCACGATATGGTAAAAGTTTGACGAACACAATTTCGTAACTTTTTTAAAAAATATCGAGAGAAAAAGCGGCCTTAAAAGCTTTGTCATAGCGCCAACTCTTTTTATGCATATCCGGATGCATAAAAAGAGTTAGTAAAATTGTGAAAACTGTATTTATGTATCAATATTCTATCAAAATAAAAACACAAACCATTTAACTATATACACCATGAGTATAAAGCGGGGTCCTGATACTTGGATGAATCACAGTTGGTTTTCATTAGCAATATCAGCGTGACGATCATGTCATTCCATACTTCATTCATTTTAGTTTATTTGATTATGTTTTCTTTAACGCTAGGCCTGTGGCTACGTACTGTGGGCTACGTAAGTTTATTTTCTAATTTGTATATAAAAAACTTTCATATATTTAATAATGCTGTGCGAGAGAATCTTAAACTTGTTGTTGTTGTTGCAATAGAGATATGTTATAAACATATATTGAAGCTTTATAAATAGGATTAGATGCACAGCGAAGCTGTTGCGTTCTTGTTTACAAATTCGCCTTATATATTATATGAATTCATTCTGTTTATTGTATAATGTTGCGTCTCATCTGCTGAATAAGTACAGATACTTAAAACGAAACAAATAATTGCACCGAAAAATAATTTCAGGGCAAATAACCTAAGTAGGGTTTATGGGTTGCCGGTATTGAACGGTACTGAGAATTTACTAAATATCCTACCAATTGCTTATATTGCATTACAATTTAGAAAACTGATATAAAATACAAGACTTAAATTACAGGATGATTAAATTACAAGACAAGGAATATAATTCTCTCATGAAAAGCGGTGCGGTCTTATTAATGATCAAATGAGGTTACTTAAAACAAGGAGAGATGAGGAGACAAGGAGATACTTCTTGTGTCAGTGTCGGGTGTGCTATGAAGACGTCACTTACAACCAGAATACACATTTGCTCGTATCACCTATTTAAATGAAATAAGTAATAATTTTTTTTCCTTTATTTTACCTGGGAGTTTAGTCATCAGATTGACTATGTCACCCCCGTACAAGCAAAACACATAATAATTATACTAAATCAAAACAACTTAACACCTAATTAACTTAACATTACTTCAATGATATAATACATCCATAATCTTTTCTTTTCTATATTAAGGTATTATTGAAAATGAGCAAATATTCTATATATACATTTTCAATAATAGCTTAGCTTCGTTTGATGATGGTACTCCAAGCCAACTATTACATATACCCACATTATATGATTTTAATAAACGGGGCCGGAACGACGCATTCCGCGCACATACCATCAATATGATAAACACCATCCATGCAGTTACATTGTACGCATTTATAGGTGTTGGTTTTGCCCATCATAAAATTAAATTTGTTTGACGGAATATGACCGGAATGAAGTCTCATAAATATCATAATATTTTTTTCTGCTACTTTTAATTTTTTGAAACCATGGGCAATAAGTAAGTTCACATACAATTGTCTTGTACCATAAATACGTAATAATATGATATAACTAAAATATATATATGTATTTTTTATCAATATAAATTAAAGCACAAACATTGTATTATGGAACAATATTACAAGTATTTATCAATTTTTTGTGGTGGATTTATACTTATTAATTTAATTTACAACTTATAATTACGAACAACAAAAGGGCTCAAATACTCCAGTCTCACAATCCAAGGATAAATAATTCGAAGGTATTATTGTTCATTGTTGTATCATATGTTAATCGTCTTACACAGATCTTATCTTGCAGAGAAAAATGGAAAAAATTTCGCCTCTATTAGTAATTGTGCAATATATTGGGTATTTTATAAGATTTACTAAGTATTGCAAAATAAATGATAAAAAACTCTGGCATGACCTCCATGCTTAACAAACCGGGTTTACATTACAATTACGAGCTTTATTTCATTTGCAATGTTTGATAGTTCGTATTGTCAAATATTGTTAGGTGATAGTTCACCAAAAAATACCTTTCTTTAATATTATACATTACTCTTATCGTAAGAGAGTTAAGTTCGGATGAAAATGAATTATCATGGTAAGCATGGGCTGTAAAATGTTATTTTACTATTAACATATTACTTATGCGATAAATATAAAGTATCTATTTATGTATACAAATAAAAAGATACTTCTTAAAAAAATTATGTGATAACGTTATTACGTCATAATATTTGATTTAAATATATAATTGCCTTCGATTGCATCTAGCACGTTTGATGACGTAGTTCTATGTTATTTAATAATACAAAATTCAGCGTAACATATTATATTGATACGAGTTTAACCGTCGGTTCCGACGTATTCGATTGTAACACTATCCACAAACCAATTACAAAGATGGATTACGCTAACTGCCTACAGATTCGAACTCCAATTTGTGGCCTGATATATTTTAATCCCTATTCACGTATGCTCCATGAATGATTTGCTCGAAATTTTAATTCAATATCAATTAATTAACTTCGATTCAATTGCACGTTTTTGATCTATGTTTATTTTTATTTTTATGGCGCTTTAAACATAGTTGATATGAAAAAAAATTATCGCAGTATTTTGTATTTATTATCCGTTTCTAATGGAATCCGAAATCTGTCAGGAGAAAATTTTTAATAAATTGTGTAATTTGTATGAATATTATATAAATACCTATTTACAATTAAAATAAATTGAATTTACATATATAACAATACTGTATGAATTTTATAGAAGACGGTGTGTTTAAATCTAGGAAGAAGATAGAGAAATTATAATTATTATATAATAAATAGAAAAATCAATTATCAAGATATTATTTTGAATTTTTTTTTTTTTAATTATACAAGCATGTAACTTGAATACAAAAGGGTCATTACATCGGTTCACGATCAGCGAAAATACACTTGGAACATAAGCATATTACAAATTTCGAAATCTCACAGTTGTTTAATTTAATACCGTAAATGAAAAAAAAAGTCGATAAAATAAATCTTACAAAATATTTTAAGTCACAATCCGGATTGACAATACAGCTTGATGCTATAACAGTCTTTTATTCAGGTCTATCGTTTCATTCGTACAATCCCCATTCGATACCCACTATACCAAAAAGTGGATTATCTTAAAAAATAAAACGATTTTGTTGCTAAAATTGAAATCACCTTATTTTATGTCGATCATGTAGTGTTGATATAATTTTACCTATAATATTTTTGGACACTTTAATTCGTAACTGCTAATTTGCTTCCTTTACTTATATACTTTATAAATGTTTCATGTTGTTTTTGTTGTTTAAGGTTAATATTTCGAAAACTACCATCGTCCAGAAGTACTGATGAGTAACGCTCGATTGTGAGTAATTTTTAATTAAAAAACAAGAAAATTATAGGCTTCGGAATTTACCACTAATTCTATCAATAATTAATTTCACAGTGTGATCGTTTATCTATTTAAATTATTATAAAGTATTTTACTAAATTATTTAATAACGTGGCTGAAATCAATATACTTACTCGTATTATAAAAATAGAGTTTTACGTCACTTCCTCCATAAGCTTTAGCTTACTGTATCAGAAATAAAATGTTACTTGATTTACGACGCCATTAAGGCCCTTGAAATTTAATCAGCTCGCATAACTCAGTAGAAGGAATAAAATTTGATATCATTCAAAAATATATATAAAAGCTACTTTTAATAATTCCGTCTCATTGTCTGGCTCCCATACTGACTCATATACTCGTATTTGTTAGGACTTGAAGAAGTTTAAGTCATTAAATATAATGAAACGAATATTATGCTGTATAAGTATAGTTATTCTGCATTATATCTAAATATACCTAACTTGCTTCTTGCTTTTATGTCGAGATTTTTTAACCGACGGATCTATTCACGAGCACTGTGATAATGCAACGCTTAACATGCCCCGAGTATTTTTACATGAAATTTTTCAATTATATCGTAATATTTTAAAAACTATCGATACATAAAGCCTTTAATGTTAAATGAAATCAGTTCTTGTTTTTTTTTTAAATAAATAACTTTATTGTCAGTTAACTTATACTGTTGCTGAAGTTCTAATCTCTCATTTTTTTACATTAGTTATAGTTTTGGCAACGTTACGCAGCGTTAAAAGAGCTTAAACAATTGCCTCTGACTATTACAGAATGTTAAGCTATATTAAAAACTATGCACCTTTTTACGTGAAACCGGACCAAACAAAACTTATCTCTTTGTTATATTCGTATTTGACGACACATGTGAAGAAACAGTTTGTCTTGGCAACAGTAATGGATAGATAAAATGCCAACTACTGAATCCAAGCTACTACAAGTATTGTTGCTTGGATATATGAGATAAGACATGAAAGCTGTAAAGTTGTGGATTCAACTTCTAGTATAAGCTGCGCTATTCCTTTTCGGATACATCGCACCACGTGCTTATAATAAATTCGATTTTTTTAGTGATATTTTATTGTTTTTTATTTTTGATATGAAATACGTATTAACCTTGGAGGTGACGTCATACGAGTCGGTACGAGTATTTACGTAAAAAGCTTGACTCTGTTTCTCCATGTGACTGCGACTACTGCACACACACAGCTCAAAATATATTTATTTTTTAACAAATGATTGTTAAATAGTTGTAGGTGATTAATTAAATAATGCTGTTTTCTTCTTTCATTTCATGTCAGAGGGAGAGCGAAATCAGTGTTTAACTAAACAGCGGCTAAGCAACGTTAATAAGTAAGGTCGTTTTATTTTTTTACTCCTATTTATTTATTGGTATAATGATGAATTATTTTAATAATCATCAATATGATGTGATAAAGTAACAGAGAAAATTTATGAATTGATTTATAAAGATATGTACAGTCATTTTTATAATATATAAAATTAAAATAAAGAAAAAAAAAACAAAATACGCATTACAAATTTATAGAAAAAACACGCCTTCTAAAAGATTATCCTGTGGCTTTGTAACCAAGACGCTGGCACTATTGCCTCTCTGCACCGCTAGACTTAGCCTTTGGGCTAAATAAACGCCAGCTCTTTATCTAAATGAAAATTAAATTATAAAAATCACCAACCGCATTCGCTTAATGAAACAAAATAAAGGCAAATTTACCAACACCATTATTTAAATGGAAGCGATATAACTAATTAAAAACGCTTTGAAATAGTGTTAACATATTGTAATAACAAAGCGAAACTGACCATTTAAAAGCAGTTTTCGATAGCATTTAGTTTTATAATCGAAAGCATTGCAAATGACCAAAATGATAATGTGTTTAGTTTAATCAAAAGTATTCGTTTTCATAATTATTGAGACAATAATTGCGGGATATTATCGCAAATAATCGCGATAAATTGTTATTAAATTGTTAATGAATGTAAAATTGGTCTGAATGGGACTAGCGGACTATGCAACTTTTGCAATGAATTTAATTAATCTCTAGTCGAAATTATGGACACTGGTGAATTTTATGTGAAACTTTATTAAAATTTTGTAACTTATGGTAAAGATTCATTTTGATTGGTAACCGTAGGGCCACAAATTTCCGAAAATTCTAATTTTGCCTGTCATTTGCGTTAATGACGTCATAACTTTGAGCCGATGAAGTTGTCTATGATGTTATTACTAAAGTTTCTTTGTAAAAAATGTTATTACTTTAAGCATTTTTCATTATTATATAAAAAATACTACCTATTATAATATTGGCAACTGTTTTCACAAATTAAAAGTAAAGTAACAGACTGAAATTACTGTCCTAGTGCCAGACTGATACCAGATGGTGGTGGTTGGTGGTGGCAGGTGGTTGAGCTTTATGCAAGCTCGTCTGGGTAGGTACCACCCACTCATCAGATATTCTGCCGCAAAAAAGCAGTACTTGGTATTGTTGTGTTCCGGTTTGAAGGGTGAGTGAGCCAATGTAATTACACTACACTACAAGGGACATAACATCTTAGTTTCCAAGGTTGATGGCGCATTGGTGATTTAAGCGATGGTTAACATTTATTATAATGCGAATGTCTATGGGCATTAGTGACCACTTAACATCAAGTGGCCGATATGCTCGTCCGCCTGCCTATTCTATAAAAAAAGACAAAAAGCTCGTTTCACTTGAGGAGTAGGTATATAGGTATAGATTTTATATTTCATTCATTATATGGATATGATTTTCTTACTATTTAAGCTGATATTAATTTATGAGTCAAATAAAATTCTGCTACAGTTTTTTCACACAAAAATCGAACTATAGTAGCGTTGTTTTTAAATTGTAAGCAGGCGGACGGGCAATTGGGCCACCTGATGATAATGATAGATATTGGCAAGGTAAGAATTAATATCAACCTTTCCTTGCATCACCAATGCGTCACCAACCTTGAGAACTAAAATGTTATGTACCTGCGTCAGATGCAATGCTGTCACATATTTCTACCAACCCGGACTGAATCAATGTTGTGGAATAAGCTCTAAACCTTCTCATAAAAAAAAGTGAAGGTGTTTTTCCAACAGTGGCACATTTATATTGGCTTTCGTTAGACGTACTCAATCTTAGGATTAAAACTCTACCAAACTTCGTAAAACTAATGAATTTGATATACAGTTATTATTCGAAAATTTGAAGGTCTTACTTTTGTATATTTCGGATGCGATGCGATTCGCTACATAACCCCCAAAAAAGTCATTTGGCTGGAGGGCGTAAAATGTCACGTGCAATGATAGTCGCGACATTTCGGAGATGGCAGATATTTAAAGGTTATATATTAGTTTACTTTGATTTATTCGAAAATAAGGACAATATTAATATATTTATCATGACAATTTGTCTTCAAAATGGGTATAATGTTGTATGACTATAACTAGCAATCCAATAGAACGGCTTGTTTTGCTTTTAGTTAAGTTCTTAATTTAAAACCAATCATTCTTAAATCAATATATAAAAGAATATTTTTGTTTCATTACTACTTATTCGGTATTATTAATTTTATTGAAGATGGTTCAACGATAGTAATAAAGTCACTAAAAATATTGAATTATTTAACAAGTTGAGATCTAGGACACAACTTTTATATACGTGTAGTATTTATAAAATAAAACAAAGAACTCGATGCATAACGTTTACTGCATAAATACGAACAACTGTCAACGCGCGAAAAAATATATAATTTTGGAACCGATCGCCAATTACATAGGTTTCGTGGATTTAATACTTAAAAATACAATCAGAAGACTCAACTTTCTAACTCTTTTTCTTCCATCCCCTTCGTCCACTGCTAAAGGTTCTATGGTGATATCCCTTTTCACCGTTAAGCACGAAATTATGGTATACACTAGCGTACAAAAAACTCAACAATACTTGGTAGAATAAAACCCTCACTGAATGTTTAAGCTATTCATGTCGCTAAAATGTCACTCGGCTGCTTTTTGTAGTCAAATGGCTCGTTGATCTAGTTACTAGATTATAAGGCCGCAGTTTTCAAGGTCCTGGGAACGAACTTGTGCTTGCGAACACATTTGTGTATTGTGCACAACTATATATATCCTGAAATCAACTTATCATCATCAATCATCATCATTTAGTGTATAACTCGTATCCAAGGTATGCTTACATAAGATTTTTAACACGGTAACTGCGTAAGGATCCTAAGAAAAATAGATGCTACAATACAATATCCATCCAAATGTACCCACCCCCAGGTGCTTCTTTTGTCCACGAACGATTTCATTTGTTAAATTTCGGGCGATAATCACCCAAGTTGACTAGCTTAAGTACGGTCAAAATTAATTACTTCAGACACTTTAGACAACTATTGATTGAGTCATGATTTAACACCATTCAGAAGTTAGTTTATTTTATAAGAATATTACATAAATATTATTTTTCCTTGTTGTATAAATTTAAAAATATACTTAAGGTGATCGGACCTTTTAAATTTTTCCATATAAGAAATATGTTTGAGAAACATGTTTTCACCGAATTGCAACGGAATGATGATGATCAGATCCTCGATCGGGGCTTAAAAGTTAGCACGTAACCCTGGGGCCGTGGATGCGTGAGGTGGGGGCTTCGCGTGTCCTATTTCAGACGGCCCTGAGGAGGACGGCAGATATATATATCAGGGGCGGATATATATATCAGGCTGATATATATATCAGCCGGGGGGTGATATTATCTTCGCTCCCTGAGGAGAGCTGCGCTGAGTAACAAGCGGAGCAAAGCACGGGAGAGGCCGCGGATGCGTTATATCAACACGATCCCGCAGCCTCTCCGATCCGTGCTGAGGACGGCCATCGCAGTGGTTTTACTGGGTAAGAATCCCACATAACCCGGTTCCACCCCCATGTGACCTGGGTACATTTCTGAAGGTTTACACTGCGTGAAAAAAAATAGCTGGTAGATACTTGCCTTTCACGCTGAAGGTTGAGGTCCATTTGTGTGCATGAACATGTATGTGACCTGCACTGGGGGTTGAATCTAGGATCTCGGTATGTGCGGCCCACTAGCGGTGACACTACTAGACCAACGAGGTAGTCAAATGGAATACATACGAATTCAAACATGATATGTTGTCAGAATCAATTTTTGTAAGAGACAGCGAATTTGCCCAGCTGTGGGACACTTATATACAGTAAGTTTTACTATTACAGAATGCATCTATACAATTATACTCAGACGCAACTTTATGGGTTTTAATTAAAGTGGAAATGGTAAAAGTCATATCAAACTTCAAAGAGAATGCTGTACAAAACGGTTCTCAAACAAAACACAAACAATAGTATAATATATATAACATCATTGTTTGAAATATAAAACTTTCTCTTGCGAAAAATATCCTCAAATAACATTATAACCTTAGCTCAAAACTGGATATGTAATAGTCCCGAAGAATATCAGGAGTTTTGTGACACGTGACTCTTAATTACAAATTTAACGCTCGTTGTCTCCCCAGACGTCGATTCAAATGGCACTCAGAGTAAGAAGTCGTGACGTCACGGCCTATAAATCATATATAATCGTTGGGGATAATACTCGCTTGCAATGTAATTTCGTAGCATTGTTCGTTATTACACGCTTGAGCTCAGTTTAAAGCAAATTTACAAAATCCTAGGCTAATGTATGGAGATATTTTGGAGCCACTGATTACATTATTCGAGCAAGTTTTGTTAAAGGAAGCATATTTTTACGCTGTTGATATGAAAGAAATGTTGAATACACTTGATATATAATATAAAACATTGTAAAAAAATTAGTTTCTGGTGTCCGGTTTTTGAAACGCTTATAAAAGCATAATTAAGTAGGTAATTTGAGTTTAATCTGAATAGTCATTGGTTAATAGCAGCCGATGACGTAATAGGCCACTAAGCAGCATCGAGTCACCATTATATAAATCACTTTATTATATTCTTATTATATGTTATCACAAGTTATCAATGTGAATTATATGCTGCTATGAGCTACCAGTTGTGAAGTGGCTTATAGTCATTTGCGCTGCAGGAAATATTAACGATTCCGTGCATTGCCAATGAACTTCCAATTTAGGTACTAAAATTTTATGTCCCTTGTCCTAGTTACACTGGATCACTCACAGTTCAAGCCGGAACACAATAATACTAAATATCTTATTTGAAAAGTAAAAAAAACAGTGTTTGAAATAAATAAATGATTCTGTTTAGGTTTCTTTTAGCAGTAATCACTTCCCTTAAATTATTTTTAATAATATATTGTTGGCCATTATTTTTTTAATTTCATAAAACCCAACAAGTAAATGACTAGCAACGCCATCTATCTTTAAAACGTGATACTAGTAGCACAAACAACCGCATAAATTCAAATAGCAACATCGAGCTGTCCGTACAAAGTTAAACATCTGTAAGCAGACGAGGTAAGCTTTATTTAAACATTTAAATTAAAATTGACTAAGCAGATAATAATTTATTACGTTATTAACATTGCCTAGCTTAACACTGAAGGCTTGTTTATTAACCTGGTTAAGCGGAAATTTGTTAAATACCGTGTCTTCTTCTTTCGAATGTCAAATCAATAATGATAGAAAGGGAGATATCAGTGTTTAACTAATGAATTACTAAAGAACCCTTATGAATAAAGTCATTTGAATTTAAATATACCTATTATACATTATAATACATTCGTACAATTTGATATAAAACGGATTATCACATGAGCATATTTATTTATATAATAAGAAAACTAAATAAAATTAATTTAGCGAGTTTCTTGTAAAAAGGGTAACATAGTACAATAATAAATAATATATATAATATAATATAATATTAATACAGTTATCTTTACGTTATTGTAAATATTTAGTTCTCAATAAATAAATAAATAAATATTGGGAATATTTATTAAGAACTAAATATGACTTTTTCAAAAAAATATTTTTGTGTCGTCTTATAATATAGACATCTTCTATATATATATATGAATATATACATATAATAATAATTTCCGAGAGTGCAAAATCGTAAAAATTATACAATTTGTATTCCTCAAGGTCGAAGAATTATAGTGTAGAGTATTTTTATCCTTTAAAGTCCTGTCCTGTAAATTGTCTCCCATTATTTAAGTTATCCATTTTGAAAACGGTTTATATTTATTTCTAATACTATAATCGCTTATTATTAATTTCACGTTCCAAAATCTTGATTTAGTCGACACACACACACACATAGGCATATCAACGAATAAGGTAGTTTGATGTAATTTCTTTCGGCTTAATGGCTTTAGTAAGGAGAAAATTACAAAATAATTTGATATATAGAATCTATTCCAAAGAATAATCTATAATTTAAGTGAAAAGTACTCTTTTTTTTAATTTACTAATTAAAGACTAGGCTATCCCAATGAACGGTACATTTTTGCACAAAAAAACATATGATGCAATTCCAAAATCTAATACAAGAAGAAAGAAGTAACACATATGAAATTTTATTAAAATTCCTTTGGTTATTTGAAGAATCAAAGGGAATCAAAGGGAACCACAGAATGATGCTAAAGCGTTACTCCACAGCGGAATAAAATGTGTTTTTAAAAACTGAAATATTTCTTTGCAGTATTTTATCGATATTGTTTCAGTCGTTTTATCATCAATTAGTAATTACAGAATAAAGTTAAAAACGTTTTCCATAGGAAACATGCATTTTTGGGGATAATGTTTTTCATACCGAAAAATACATGAATGAAAAATACAAATACAAAAATGGACAGTTACAGTATGTTGGACAGTATATTGCTCTCCAGTATATAATCTATCTCTTTATAAAAATCATATTGATTTGTTATTATATACCTGTGTGATATAATGACAAACCAACGCACAAATATTTATTTATAATATAGTTAGTTCACGAAAACAAATTAATAACATTGACAAAGCAGGTTTCTTTATTCGAAGCATATAATATGAATAGAATTTGTTCCTAACAATTTCTTTGATATTACAATAGATACTTTTAAAGTCTCAGTCTTCGAGTTCTTAAGCTAAGAACTCGAAGACATTCAAAAATAATATTCTTATACTTACTTACGTTATCTGACTACTATATGCGTCTTCAAATGTTTTTTTTTTTTTAATTTGTTTTATATTAACACATTTTTTAAAGTTAATTTGTCAATATTTTACCTAAAGTGAAAATACTGTCGTTAATTTTAATTGATAGTTAATGTGTCGTTAATTTTAGTTGAAAGCATAACCGATAACGAAAAAAGTGTCACCAGACAAAAGAGAAATAGCTTATGAGATTGCAGTACTTTCATATCTGGGTTGATCAATGCAAAAGATTTGTTTTTTAGGTTAAATTCAGTCACAGCTTAAAGTTTGAATGTTGGCACTGTTTGAGTGTGTTCACTTCCATATCTCGGTAAACATGTAAATCTGTTGACCCAGATCCTGAACACATCCGTTTTCAGAATCCATTGTATTATGAGAGTGACGGTGCAATAGTGTTATACTTTCAAAAGTGGATGATTGGTTAGATATGGGATAATTTGATAATCATACAAAATCACAAACAGATATTTGCTTTCCTCCTACAATAACGCGGGCTGAGGTCATAGAATCAAGACGTTTCTTGAAGAAAGTATAATCATTAAAAATTATACACTAATAATAAACTGGATGAACACACATATTAATACAACATCAAATTCACATTATAGGCTGCTTTTAATATATAAAATGAAATCAGCGCGATTTAAAAGCGACGTGAAAATAATGAGCGCCATCTATTAATATTTTTGCAATACGTACACTTAGTAGTCCCTTAATGTAGTTACTGAGTAGATATGCAACATTGTTATTATATAATTGTGCTCAACTTGATAGATGGTTAAACCACTCTATCCGGGTACAAGGAACGTGACTTGTCATATAATACACATCATGGCGGACAATGCATTGCGATGTCGGAAGATTATATTAACACTTTCTAGAAATTTATCCCTTTATAATAAAATTTAGCTTCCCTACATATGTATCTTAGGTAATAATAAACTTAATAATAAACTTTTTTTCGGTAGGCATTTTTTTAAATATTTATATCAAAGGTCTTTTTCAATTGACTTAAAAAGGAAATTTTGTAGTAGATACATATTAAACTTTAACTTTTTAACCTATTATTAAAAAACTCAATGGAGTTATTATGACACTAATGTTGTTCTTAAGTGTACTAAATATTAAAAAGCTAATTGTGATTACAAATAAAAATTGTTTGAACTTTGGTTGTAAAAATTTGAAAACATACCTGATAGCGTATAAAATCTCAATTTATCTATTCTATGAAATTATTATGCCTCAGCAACCCACGTTTCCCAAAAAAAACTTCCTGGTGTCAGATCCTCAAGGAAAATTGTCGTCATTAAGGTATAAGTCGCACCCCTTTGAATTTTTTCCTTTTTTTACACCCACAAACGCGCAAATCATTTTTGGTCATATTTTTCTACATATTTTTATTTAAGTGTCATTAAAAAAAATAACGTCGCCATTTCGAATTCTGCACGTGTGTGTTTATATTGTTAAATAAAAAAAAAATTATAAAGATCCCGGCGATTTAAACTTAAGGCAAAATATTTGCAAACAAATTTGTTTTGAAGATTGGTTGACAGCGCTCAAAATATTCTAAAAGAATCATTCACTGTCACCTTCACAGAAATAAAATTCATGGAAGAGATTGGAACGTAATTTGCCAGGGCATCTATAAATAACTACGCACTATTATTACAAGGGCCTTAATCAAAAGATAACATCTTAACACTGGCGAGGCTTTTTCGGATCAGTTCCAGAATACTGGTTTTTAATTTCTTTGTTTTGTGGTAAATGTGTTAATATAATTGTCGAATTCGATTGTTATTACTTCGTTTTAGATTTTATTATGTAGAAAATAGTAGTAGCGTTTGACTATTACGTATAATTGTGATACAAAGTCTGTCATTATTATGTTTTGTTAACAAAAAATTATTGAATCTGTATTCCTTCATTTAGACGTCATAACCTAAAAATAAAAAATACACACATCATTCATAAAAAAGCTACAAGAGGCACTGATGAGAAGTAGATACTAATTCTTATACACCATACTAAGCATTGCTTTAAGCCCGCGACCATCGGCTAAGATTCACGCATTCTAACTTCTGGGTCTTCTCAAGATACATTTAATTATCATCATCATATATCTAAACAAAATATCTAATATAAATTGCAATACTAAAGAAGTTTTTTTTTTAAAAAAAAACACTAAAGTTTTCACTGTCGTCTCAATTACCAGAACACGAAAATAATTCAATGATTTAAAATTTCGAAACAAAAATATATCGAAATGACTTAAAAATGCCCATAAATCAACAGCCAATCATTGTCCACTGCTGAACATAGGCCCAAGGTGCGCCAAAGCTCCCTGTCCTCCGCCTTTCGCATCCAGTTGGTGCCCGCCACCTTCTTAAGGTCATCGGTCAACCTGGCTGCAGGGCGCCCTACGCTGCGCTTGCCGATTCGCAGTCTCCACTCCAGGACTCGTCTGCTCCAACGGCCATCGGTCCTACGACATACGTGACCAGCCCACTGCCACTTCAGCCTGCTAATTTTGCAAGTTTTGTCGGTGACTCCGGTTCTTTTCCGGATAATCTCATTTCTGATCTTATCCTTCAAAGATACTCCGAGCATAGCTCGCTCCATCGCACGCTGAGTGAGCGTTCTTACAGACGAACGGCAAGTTGTGAACGGCAGCCGTCGCCACCTATCGACGACAGTCGTCAACGCGTCGGCGGCAGCAGTCAATACGTCGACGGCTGCCGCCGGCAGGCGACCACGGCTGCCGTCGACAGGCGACAACGCTTGCCGCGAGTGCCGCATACTAGCAGTCTTGGTCGGCTTGTACAGGAGCCAGTTGCAAAATGGCGTCCGATGAAGAAACATTGTTATTGCTTTTACTCCGCCATCGCCGACGACAACGAAAAAGAAAGACACGTTCAGTGTGGGTTGAAGAAATATTAATGTATAGAGAACAAGAGGGAGATTTTTATACACTGTATCCACGTTTGCGAAGGTCCGAAAAAAAATTTTTCAATTACTTTCGAATGTCAATCGCTTCTTTTGATGAGTTGACATCTATTTTGAAACTTTCAATATCTCGCCAAGACACTGTGATGCGAAAAAGTATACCAGCTGAGCAAAGACTCGCTATGACATTAAGGTAAGAGGGTTTTTTTTTTTTTTTTTTTTTTTTTTTTTTTTTTTTTTTTTTTTTTTTTTTTTTTTTTATATTACCCGGGAGGGCAAATGACTCTACTCCACCTGATGTTAAGTGGTAGTAGAGTCCAAACGCGAGGACGGCCAGTACAGTCGGGAAGAAGGTTCTGCACTAGCCGCCCTCGCCTTGCCGGCCCGCAAGATGCCTCTTCACGCCTCGTTTGAAGGAAGGGTTTAATTTTATCAAAAAATGGTATATACTGGACATAACTTTAATGAGATCAAATCAATATAACTTTGGCAACATTTTTAATTTAAGTTAAAATAGGAACTTTACTTAACATTAATTAACATTTATATTATACTATAAAACTTTTAACAACAAATTCTCCATAATACTGATTATAAAATCACAAGTGGCGCCGCTACAAGATTTTTTAATTTTCCTGATCAATCTTTGCAATTTTTTTTCTCATAATCAACTTGTAGTAAAACCATACAAAACATAAAAACAAACAATATAACAATAATTTAGACAAAAAGTAAATTATTCTGAGAAGAGTTCAGTTATTATGGTATTTGAAACAGAATCCTCAGAGGATAAGCTTTCAATATTTGTGAGTTGACTTTTCGGTCTTTCAGGATGTGTTGTAGTGGAGTACGCCGAATAGTTATGAGAAGAATGACTCGTTGAAGGAATTGTGTTTTGCATGGAATTCTGAGACGACAAGCTTTCATTAGTTGTGACTTGACTTTCCGGTCTTGCAGAATGTGTTGTGGTGGAATAACCCGCGTAGTTATATGAAGAATGACTCGTTGAAGGCATTGAAAGAGACTTGTAATGTTTTATTACTTGCATAACTTCTAATTTGGCGTCTAATTTCCAATCTGCTGTTATGTTTTTGAAATCACTTACTAGGGACAACAGAAATAACTTATCCTCATCTGGAGGAGGAGAAAAGTCTCTCTCAGCTTTATCCAGTTTATAATTTAATTTCTTAGTTAATTTTTCAATCAAAGCATCATCACCATCACTTTGGCGTATCCGTTGTCGTTTTGGCATTGGCGTTGGCGTTGTTGTTGGTGGTAGAATTGTCTGAGAGGGAGCATCAAAGTTTGAAGTACTTTGACCCTTATCTTCGGTAACATCTTTCAAAAATAGTAGTTGATCATAGAATGTATACTGTTTTGCTTTAGACACTGCGGAACCACTTTTTCTCTTCAAAGTTCTGCAATATCTTGTGAAGCCGTCTCTTAAAGTTTTCCATTTAGACTGTACCTATATACCTAAAAAAATAAAAAATAATTTTAAAATAGTATGTAATAAATAAGTAAAATATATGTAAGAAGACTGCCTTTATTTTTTCAGGTTCTTAGCAACTGGCTGTTCATTTGAAGATCTACAGTATGCATATAGATGTGGAATTTCCACAATAAGCAACATAATAAAAGATGTCTGCCAACAAGTATGGTTAAATATGAGAGACGACATTTTACCACAAAATATAACCGAAGAAACTTGGAAAAGGATTGCTGATAGATTTGAAAGACACGCTCAATTTCCTAACTGCATAGGCGCAGTTGATGGCAAGCATATAAGAATATTTAAGCCCGGAAATAGTGGATCTTCTCATTACAATTACAAGAATTACTTTTCAATTATACTTTTAGCTATCTGTGACAGTGATTATAAATTTATATTTTGTGACATAGGTTGTTACGGACGACACTCTGATTCAACTATTTTTGAAGATACAATTTTTTTCACAAAGCTACAAGAAAAGTCACTCAACATTCCAAAGCCCAGACCGATTTCAACTGATGGATGTACCTTGCCTTATGTTTTAATTGGAGATGAAGCATTCAGTTTATCAGAAAATTTGTTACGGCCATATCCAGGCAAGAGATTGACAGAAAAGATGAGAATTTTTAATTATCGCTTAACACGTGCAAGGAGATATGTAGAATGTTCATTTGGCATTTTGACCAATAAGTGGCGAATCTTTCACACCCCCATGAAGTTATCTTTAGAATTCTGTAAAGATGTTGTTAAAGCATGTTGCATATTGCATAATTTTGTACGTGACAGAGATGGTTTTACATTTGAAGATACACTAACTATAAACGGTTTGGAAAATATAGCCACAATCCCTAATGAAGGGGACTCGTTATCGGGTCCGATAATAAGAGAAAAATTTTCAGATTATTTTAGCAGTAGTGAAGGCAGTGTTTCGTGGCAGTTGGATTGCATATAAAACAAATAGATAGTATCTCCATTATTATATGTAAGAAATAATCTGCTTAAAATTCAATAAAATATTTAATAAAAAGTCACTTACCGATTGCGTTTTTTTCAATTATGGATTTATCCTTAAAATCATTTACAATTTCCTCACACACTGCTACCCATGCTCTGTTTTTTATTGTCTTGTTACTGTAGTCTTGTAGCTTATAATTCCAAAGACAAAGCCTTTTTTTTACTGCCATAATTAACAATTCGACATCAATTTCGTCTCCGGAGCTCATTTTGTAGACGCACGACGCTTGCGCACTCTTTGTTTATTTGTCGTCGACTGACAAAATGGCGGACGTAACACGCTACAACTGCAAGCGTCGCCACCTGTCGGCGGCAGCCGTCGAAGTATTGACTGCTGCCGTCGACGCGTTGACGACTGTCGTCGACAGGTGGCGACGGCAGCCGTCGACAGGTGGCGACGGCTGCCGTTCACAACTTGCCGTTCGTCTGTAAGAACCCTGACTTTGACTTTGTGGACTAGTCCCGCAGTTAGTGTCCACGCTTCGGCACTGTATGTCATGGCAGGTAAGACGCATTGGTTGAAGACTTTCATCTTCAAACATTGCGGTATAGACGACTTGAGGAGTTGACGAAGGTTTCCAAATGCTGCCCATCCCAAGCGAATTCTTCGATCGGCTTTCTTCTCGAAGTTGTTCCTACCGACTTGTATTATGTTCTATGTAGGTATATTCACTAACAACTTCGACAGGTTTCCCCTCGACGTATATCGGTCCCGGCAAGACATGCCTATTGAACATGATCTTGGTCTTGTCCAAGTTCATACCAAGACCGACACACCGGCAAGACTCGCCTAGGCTACGCAGCATTTCGCAGAGTTGTTCCAGCGACTCTGCTATGATGACGATATCATCGGCAAATCGAAGATGTGAGATGTACTCGCCGTTTACATTAACTCCATACCCAGTCCAATCCAGCGTCTTGAAAACGTCTTCCAACGCGTTGGTGAACAGTTTCGGGGATATTACATCCCCCTGTCTCACCCCTCTGCGCAGTTGGATTGCCTTCATCATACAGTCCTGGATGTGGACAGTCATTGTAGCGGCGTTGTACAGATATCTCAGTACCTCGATATATCTTCAGTCGATATGACATCTCTACAATGAGTCGAGCACTGCCCAGGTTCCGATGGAGTCGAAGGCTTTCTCGTAGTCCACAAATGCCATACACAGCGGCTGATTGTACTCTTCGGTCTTCTGCACAATCTGCCGAACAGTATGGATATGGTCACCGGTGCTGTAGCCAGATCGAAAGCCGGCTTGCTCGGGGGGCTGGATCTCGTCAAGTCGTCTGGCGAGACGGTTCGTGATGACTCTTGAGAACAGCTTATACACGTGACTCAGGAGAGAGATTGGTCTGTAGTTTTTCAAGAGGGTTTTATCACCTTTCTTGAAAAACAGTACCACCTCACTCCACCAGTACCGCTCCACTTTTCCGGGGTCTTGCCATGTTGGATGACGGAATTAAAGAGGCTTGCTAGCTCTTTCAGGACCGGAGTCCCGCCTGCCTTAAGCAACTCTGTTGTGATTCTGTCATCTTCCGGAGCTTTGTTGTTTTTAAGCTGTTCTAGAGCTGCCCTAATCTCGCCTTGGTCAACGACCGGGAGCTCCTCGGAATGGCGCGTAAGAGGGGCGCGCTGGTCATCAATACTGATTTCCACGGGTTTATCTGATCTTGAAGAGAACAACTGCCCATAAAACCTCTCTACTTCTCCGACAATCTCAGGCCTAGAGGTAACGACCCCACAATTTTCAGTTTTAAGTTTTGTCAGACGCGGCCTCCCAAAATTGCGAGCGAACACTTTCGATCCCCGATTTTGCTCAATCGCAGCCTTGATGGCACGGGTATTGGAGCGACGGAGATCGCGTCGCGTCTACGTTTTTATTGTTCGGTTTAAGGCCTTATCGGACAAAAACGATGGTAGTTCTCGTCGTATTCTCATGAGCTCGAGTGTCTCAGCAGAGAGTTTTGGTGCGTTGTCTCTTCTCTGTGGCAGAAAACACTTGCGGGATGTGTTTTGCAGTATTTTGACCAGCGTGTCGGTTTTCTCATCAATGCTGCTTACGGTTTCCAACGCGGTGAATTGATTTTGAAAGTCCATTTGGAACTTTTCGGAGCCTTGAGCAGCTTGGAGGATGGTAGGTCGGAGAGTAGACCTCATCATTCTCGATCTTTCGGCTTTTAAGTTGATATTTAGAGTGCCTCGAACTAAGTGGTGATCACTTCCGGTATTAAACCTGTTGATCACTGAAACATCTCTAAATATGTGCCTTTTATTCGAAATGATAAAGTCTATCTCGTTCCTTGTCACTTTATCGGGGCTTCGCCAGGTCCACCTCCTCTGAGGCTTCTTTTGAAAGAAATAATTCATCAAAAAGAGCCCCTGTGCTTCGAGAAAGTTTACTAGCATTTGCCCCCTATGATTTCTGCAGCCCAAGCCGTAAGGTCCGACTTTCGATTCACCGCTATCTTGTACTCCCACTTCAGCGTTAAAGTCTCCCATAACAACATTGTAGTGGGCCCTCGAGGTGTCGTTGAGGGCCTTTGCGATGTCCTCGTACATCGCTTCGACCACATCATCAGAGTATGTCGAAGTTGGCGCATATACCTGTACAACCTTCAGGGAGTACCTGTCGGAAAGTTTTAGGACAAGGTACGCTACCCGGTTCGACACACTACTGATTTCCACAATGCTGCTAATGAGATCCTTTTTGACTAGAAAACCGACACCACCCTGGGAGAGGTTATCACCTTCGCGGAAGTAGAGTAAGTTACCGGACTCTAGAGTTATCGTGTCCTCCCCCTGTCTTCGGACTTCAGATAACCCCAGTATATGCCAGTTTATATGACTTAACTCTACTTCTAATTCGGCGAGGTGATGGTCCAGCCTCATCGAGCGTCCATTATACGTTGCCATGTTCAGTCGTTTTATACGGTAGCCTGCCGTGAACCGGTGATTCTTAGAACCCCCTGCCCTGCCGATACCGCGACCGCTACCTAATATAAAAATGCCAATACATAAAATATTAAATATCAACCTCGAATAAAAGTCTGGACATTAATTTTAAAATAGGGTGTTTTTTAAATATTTATCCCGTACTTACAAAGTTTATATATAAATCCTTCGAAAAGTTTTAAAAGTCGTTTCGAACTCCGTGGATTGCATAAACAAATATCTAAATATTTATTTATAAATATCTTTGTTTTTTCAAGAAAAATATTAATGTATAATATGACCATTCAACAAGGTGGTCCCATCTTTTGGCGAATTTTGATAATATCATATCAAATATATCATGAAATTAAATTATGTATTTTAAATTTCAGCTTTAGTTAAAACAGAAACATTGCGTATAAAATTTCGCCACAAATTCTATTAATATCATTGAAACCGATAAGTGAAGTAAGGTTCCGTTAAGTCCCTTTTATTTCCAATACATTTAAATTATTAGTATAAAAAATTAAGTATATAACTCAAAAATATATTTGTTGAGTTTATAAGCTTGGTAGATTTTTAAACCCATTTGGATAGAACAGTGTAATTACAAACACAATTAAATTACAAAGCGTAAACGTCTCACAGCTGGGCAAAGGCCTCCACACCTTTTACGGGGAAGACTTGAGATTTTCTCCACGCTGCTTTAGTGCTGTTTTGTGGAAACATGAACCAGAATTTTATCAGGAAGTATTCCTTTTTTACAAAGCATGAGATTAATATTATTGTAGAAGTGTTGCTAGCCTAAATCTGTGACTATTCAAGGTACGATTTCCTTGGCGCACTTTACCATTTTTTTTTTAATTAAATAATTTTGATCTTCTTCCATTCAAAAAGTAACGATTTAATTTACTAATTACTCAGAAATATAGACTTTTGTCACAACTCATAGTTATAACGCATAGCGCATAATTTTAAATGTAATATTTTATTTAAAAGAAAGTAATTTCCTGGTAGCATTGTCATTTGTTACCATAAGAATTTTGAAGTGGAGACGCCCGATATATTGAGATGGGTGATAAGTCCTGACTTAGGCACTAATTCACGCAATATCCCCTGGTAGAATACAGATGCTTTCCTGTGTAATACGTGATAATGTATTTTGATTAAAAGATTGTATCGATATGAACACGTACGTGCATAGTATACAATCATTTATAAATAACAGTGCAATCGAAATTCAATATAAATAAATAAACAATTCGTTATAGAAATGTAATGGTATTCGTTGTTGAGCTTTCAAGATATATATTTTAAAAAAATATTTCAGGTTGACCGTAATTTACATATACTTCATTACATAAAAAGTGCCTCGAAGAAAGCTTGCGTGGTCCGATTGTATTAGTGTGAAATGATCGTAGTATTGTAATGCCTAGCTCGCATTCTAAGTATTGAAGCAAATATTGAACCAAATCTACGGGAATATTTTGAAGTACCGAGGTAATGATTCCATTTCCTCATCAGTCCTAGAGGTGTCCTCACGTTGTGGATAAAAAAAAATTCACATGAATATCATAGCGAATATGTGATGTGACCCAGTATAATATAAATGAATACAGTAAAAGTCTAATGGAGGTAGATAAAGAAAACTCATGCGATAGACGTCGAGTAGCGCGCGGTGCCCCCATTTAAGTAGTGACTACAACAGGTGAAACGCTGTTGAATCCAAAATAGTAATAAACAAAAAATGATCGATGTGATACACAATGCACGTAGGTTTAGAAAAGATATCGGAATTATACTAAAATTTGAAAAATCAAATTTGTTTAAGCCGAGCGTTCATAAAGTTGTGACATTACCGTGATACGTTCTAAATCCAAGGTTCACATCATTTGTAAAGTTGGGATAATCACTTGGTTAAACGAACGATTTACATGAAGTCTATGAATTTGTTTAAATGTTTCCTATATCGCCTTAAAAATATATCGATAATTTTAAAATTACTTACGTTATTGTCATAAATTGCTTGACTTATGGTAATTATTAAATATTAAAATTCACACATTAATTTACTATCAAATTAACAAAGTAATTATTGCTTAATTGAAGGTGGTTACTGGTGGTAGGGCTTTGTGCAAGCTCGTCTGGGTAGGTACCACACACTCATCAGATATTCTACCGCAAAACAGCAATACTTGATATTGTTGTGTTCCGGTTTGAAGGGTGAGTGAGCCAGTGTAATTACAGGCACAAGGGACATAAAATCTTAGTTCCCAAGGTTGGTGGCGCATTGGCTATAAGCGATGGTTGACATTTCTTAGAATGCCAATGTCTAAGGGCGTTTGGTGACCACTTACCATCAGGTGGCCCATATGCGCGTCCACCTTCCTATTCTATATAAAAAAAAAGGTATGATTCAATGATACATTAATTAAAAGTATGGCAAAAACCGTAAGTGACACATGGGCTTATGGAGAAATTTGTTATCAATTAATACTTCCGGTCCTACATATACGGCTAGTTCGGGTACATTTTGATGATTATTTATAAGTATAGATTAAAACTTCTGTTTAACAATTTAATTAGTAATTTCATAATCAAATAAATAGTTGATTCATATTTGTTTATACTTGGACCATTTTATTATATATTATTCTATTTATTAATGGCGCCTTCTGCTTGTCAGCTTCCGGCGCAATTAATAAATAGTGCTTATTGTTTATTTATATTTTCTCAAATTATGTCGATTAATCAATGCTATAATAATTTTGTTTTATTATGTATAATGTAAGGATTAAGCTACTAGAATCTTATTTTACTGATCTGGCTAGGTTATCTGCTGCTTATCAACTTCCAGTGTTATATATTAATCTTTAATATTTCAATCAATCAATCAACAGCCAATCGTTGTCCACTGCTGAACATAGGCCTCTCCCAAGGTGCGCCAAAGCTCCCTGTCCTCCGCCTTCCGCATCCAGTTGGTGCCCGCCACCTTCTTAAGGTCGTCGGTCCACCTGCCTGGAGGGCGCCCTACGCTGCGCTTGCCAATTCGCGATCTCCACTCTAGGACTCGTCTGCTCCAAAGGCCATCGGTCCTACGACATACGTGACCAGCCCACTGCCACTTCAGCCTGCTAATTTTGCAAGCTATGTCGGTGACTCCGGTTCTTTTCTGGATAATCTCATTTCTGATCTTATCCTTCAAAGATACTCCGAGCATAGCTCGCTCCATAGCACGCTGAGCGACTTTGAATTTGTGGACTAGTCCCGCAGTTAGTGTCCACGTTTCGGCACCGTATGTCATGGCAGGTAAGACGCATTGGTTGAAGACTTTCGTCTTCAAACATTGCGGTATAGATGACTTGAGGACTTGACGAAGGTTGCCAAATGCTGCCCATCCCAAGCGAATTCTTCGATCGGCTTCCTTCTCGAAGTTGTTCCTACCGACTTGTATTATCTGTCCTAGGTAGGTATACTCACTAACAACTTCGAGAGGTTTCCCCTCGACGTATATCGGTCCCGGCACGACATGCCTATTGAACATGACCTTGGTCTTGTCCAAGTTTATACCGAGACCGACACACCGGGAAGACTCCCCTAGGCTACGCAGCATTTCGGTGAGTTGTTCCAGCGACTCTGCTATGATGACGATATCGTCGGCAAATCGAAGGTGTGAGATGTACTCGCCGTTTACATTGACTCCATACCTAGTCCAATCCAGCGTTTTGAAAACGTCTTCCAACGCGTTGGTGAACAGTTTCGGGGATATTACATCCCCCTGTCTCACCCCTCTGCGCAGTTCGATCGCCTTCGTCTTACAGTCCTGGATGTGGACAGTCATTGTAGCGGCGTTGTACAGACATCTCAGTACCTCGATATATCTCCAATCGATATGACATCTCTGCAATGAGTCGAGCACTGCCCAGGTTTCGATGGAGTCGAAGGCTTTCTCGTAGTCCACAAATGCCATACACAGCGGCTGATTGTACTCTTCGGTCTTCTGCACAATCTGCCGAATAGTATGGATGTGGTCGACGGTGCTGTAGCCTGATCGAAAGCCGGCTTGCTCTGGGGGCTGGAACTCGTCAAGTCGTCTGGCGAGACGGTTCGTGACGACTCTTGAACAGAACAGCTTATACACGTGACTCAGGAGGGAGATTGGTCTGTAGTTTTTCAAGAGGGTTTTATCACCTTTCTTGAAAAACAGTACCACCTCACTCCCGCTCCACGTTTCCGGGGTCTTGCCATGTTGGATGACGGAATTAAAGAGGCTTGCTAGCTCTTTCAGGACCGGAGTCCCGCCTGCCTTAAGCAACTCTGTTGTGATTCCGTCATCTCCCGGAGCTTTGTTGTTTTTAAGCTGTTCTAGAGCCGCCCTAATCTCTCCTTGGTCAACGACCGGGAGTTCCTCGGAGTAATGGCGCATAAGAGGGGCGCGCTAATCATCAATACTGATTCCCACGGGTTTATCCGATCTTGAAGAGAACAACTGCCCATAAAACCTCTCTACTTCTCCGACAATCTCAGGCCTAGAGGTAATGACCCCACCATTTTCAGTTTTAAGTTTTGTCAGACGCGGCCTCCCAAACTTGCGAGCGAACACTTTCGATCCCCGATTTTGCTCAATCGCAGCCTTGATGGCACGGGTATTGGAGCGTCGGAGATCGCGTCGCGTCAGCGTTTTTATTGTTCGGTTTAAGGCCTTATCTGACAAAAACGATGGTAGTTCTCGTCGTTTTCTCATGAGCTCGAGTGTCTCAGCAGAGAGTTTTGGTGCGTTGTCTCTTCTCTGTGGCGGAAAACACTTGCGGGATGTGTTTTGCAGTATTTTGACCAGCGTGTCGGTTCTCTCATAAATGCTGCTTATGGTTTCCAACGCGGTGAATTGATTTTGAAGTTCCATTTGGAACTTTTCTTGCCTTGAGCAGCTTGGAGCATGGTAGGTCGGAGAGTAGACCTCATCATTCTCGATCTTTCGGCTTTTAAGTTGATATTTAGAGTGCCTCGAACCAAGCCGTGATCACTTCCGGTATTAAACCTGTTGATCACTGAAACATCTCTAAATATGTGCCATCTTTAATATTTAATGTTACATAATCCTGTATTATTAAATAATATTTATCCGTAAATAATCATTAGAATAATTAAGATAAACAATGTTTAATATTATCTTTTAAGTTTGTAAATTTAGTATTAAATTAGGTCAAGATGTTTTTGTATAAATACCGTCAGTTTAAATATATCGGGCATTGGTATTGTAACCGTTGTAACGAGCATTACAAGTGTTTTCTTATATAACGTATGAAAATGACGAATTTTCGCTGCCACCCTGGTAATCCACCTTCTATAAATTTCATATAACATAATCTAGTTCCCAGATGTGTGTAATTACTTAATTTTTTTCAGAAATGTGTATTTCAATATTTTCTATCACCGCCACGAGATTTATTGTATTTATTTGTTACTTAATGTTAATTAAATACGAAACTAAAATATATTTGTTGTTTGAGGTTGAGGAGGATGTGGATACAATTCAAGTCAAAGGAACAATATTCATAAGCCGCTTTAAAGCCAAACTTTACTAAGACTATCCTTACCTAAAGTCGAAACATCTGACTGAGGTAGCAATCCCACTAACAAACAAAAGCCGATTTAAAGTGAAGGAACGAAACCATTCAATCGATAACTTTACCGATCGTAATAACGTTGAATGTATGAACCCAAAATAAACGGCAACATGCATCAATCAACGCGAGTGAGTTTAATGAACCACAGCTTTAATATCGGTTGCTTTTGTAATAAACGTGAGATACGAGCAAAAACAAATAGCCATGTATCATTGATGAGCATAAATAATATGAGTTGGACGAAGGATATAAAATACGGAGTATAAGTGAAAAAATATTTGAAGTTTTTTCCGCTTTAAATGTAAATTCCATCTTTAGAACTCGATATTAATTAGAATTTTTACAATAATATTCATTTATAGCTAAAGAAAAATTACATAAATATAATTAATGAAAAACAGTAACTATTGAGTGTCTTGACAATTTTTCTTGGTAGAATTTTATTAAGAATATTCCGAGTCGGTAGCGACTTTTAAGCTTGTATAATGAAAATTCCAAATTATTTGTAAGAGCCTGTTTGAATATAATATATTTTTTATTTCAATAAGTATCCGACTTTTAGTCAATTGAAAAACATTCTTATCCTATGAAAAATATGTCTAAAGATTATAATTAGGATTAATAATTTCGAAAAAACTATAATAATAATATAGGCCTCTGCATCTTTGACAGATGATTTAAGCGGCATCGCGAAGGCACTTGCGTTCATGACTGAATAGACCAATGCGAGAGAGGATCCTCCGGCCGCACTTCCGACAAGTGTATGCGCCCCCAGATGGGCGGGGGTTTGAAGCCCGCTCATGACGCCTAGTGCGTTTTTCTTTTAGTAGTTTAAACCAGTCATTGTCATGCTTTGATTGACCTTCGTGAATAAGGCGTCGCCACTTGGCACGGTCCTCTGCCAGTTCCTCCCATCGATTGCTAGGGATGTTAAACGCAACCATATCACGCTTAGCGCAATCTTTGTAACGGAGCATAGGCCTCCCAACAGACCTCTTTGCATCCACAACCTCTCCCAGTAGTATTTGCCTTGGAAGACGGGTCTGCTCCATTCGATGCACGTGTCCCAGCCACCGTAACCGTTTTTTTTTGAGAATGGCCATGATGCTAGGCAGCTGTGCCTCGCCTAGAACAGACTCGTTTGTCACGCGATCCTGCCATGTGATGCCCAGAATGCTCCGAAGACAGCGCAAGTGAAATGTGTTTAGTCGGCGTTCTTGTTTTGCGTACGTTGTCCACGTTTCTGCTCCATACAAGAGTGTGCTTAGGACACATGATTGGTAAACAAGCATTTTCGTTTTTACCGTAAGGTGTCTGTTATCCCAAGCCCTTGAACAGAGCCTTCCGAACGTAGAGGCTGCTTTGCCGATGCGGAAGTCGATCTCTGCATCAAGCGAGAGATTGCTCGACAAATGCGACCCAAGGTAGCAAAATTTGTTAACCACCTGTAAAGGTGCGCCGTTAAGCAAGATGACTGGTTGCTCTAAACATCCTTGCGCTAAAATAACGGTCTTCTTGCAGTTTATGGACATTGAAAAGAGGTCGCACGCTCTGGCAAATTTGTCCATTAGACTCTGGAGTTGAGCTTGGTCATGAGCAACGAAGGCAGCGTCGTCAGCGAAGAGGAGACTATCTACAAATAAGTCCTCCCTGTAGCGTTTGGACTTGAGCATTGAGATGTTGTACAGCCTACCATCGGTTCGCGTGTGTAAGTGGACGCCTTGCTGTTCATCTCCAAAAGCAACCTTCAGGAGCACTGAGAAGAATATTCCGAACAAGGTGGGGGCCAGTGCACAACCTTGACGAACACCACGGCGTACGTCGAATGGCGTGGATGCGTTGCCATTGTGCAGGACGGTAACTTCCATACCTTCGTGGAACGATTGCACTATCCTTAGGAGTTTTGGGGGGCATCCAATTCTGACAAGAACCGAGTACAACCCCTCTCTGCTCACGGAGTCAAAAGCCTTATTTAGGTCTACAAATGCAATGACTAGGGGGGTATGTTGCTCCCTACACTTTTCTTGTAGCTGTCTGAGCGAAAATATCATGTCGACAGTTGACCGTTGGGACCTAAAACCACATTGTGCCTCAGGGTATACGCGGTCGGCGAGCCTTTGTAGTTTGCCTAAAATGGCCCTGGCAAAGGCTTTACCGACGATGCTAAGAAGAGATATTCCGCGGTAACAGTTGCAGTCGCCACGATCGCCTTTGCCTTTATAAAGAGTGACGATGTTAGCATCTCGCATATCCTGAGGGACGTAGTTTTCTTCCCAGCACTTAGCCAGGTGGTTATGAAGGATGGGCAAGAGGCACTCAAGCTTGACGACTTCGGTGACAACATCGTCTTTTCCGGGGCTCTTTCCACATTTGAGCTTCTTGACGGCCAGATAAAGTTCCTCTACTGTGGGTGCAACGTCTAGCTCGTGCCAAGTTGCCAGATTCGGGACAAGCTCCATTGCTTCTGGCTGAATATCCACTGGGCACGAGTAGAGCCCCTTGTAGTATTCTACCCATCTTGCCATCTGACGGGTGCTGTCTGTTATAACAGAACCGTCGGTTTCCTTGAGAGGTGCCGTCTTTTTTGGAGTAGGTCCAAGAGCTCTTTTGATGCCCGCGTACACCCCGCCAATATCCCCCGCGATTGCGCACGCTTGGATGCTTTGGCAAAGCTCTGTCCAATACGCATTTACAAAGAAGCGCGTGCTACGCTGGAGTGAGGCTTTTGCCTTCGTGAGATCTTTACGCGTCGCATCGCAAGGGTTAAGGCGAAAATTTAAAGCGGCTTGGCGTTTCGAGTCAATCAAGGGAAGTAAGTGCTTCTCGTTTTCTTGAAACCAGTCGTAAGATTTTGCCTTTTGATAGCCAAAAATCTTGCCTGCAGTGTCAGTGAGAAGAGACTTGACTTTTTCCCATTCGACTCGCGCTGATGCCGTACTATCCCAAGTTGCAACTTCTTCGCGGACGAGTTCCCCAAATGACTCCACTACTTCCATGTCACGAGTCTTGAAAAGATTTATCTTTTTTCGACCGAGTGGCTTGGAAGAATGGACTCTTCTAGGGACAAGTCGGACTTTAGTAGCGACGAGGCTGTGATCGGTGTCGCAATCGGCACTGTGAAACGCCCGCGTGTGGAGCGTTTCCCGTAGATCCCTCCTTCTTGTTAGAGCAAGGTCTAATTGGTGCCAGTGTTTAGATCGAGGGTGCATCCACGAGACTTTCCGCATCATTTTGCCTTTAAAAAAGGTGTTGGTAACACACAGCTGGTGCCTTGAGCAAAACTCCAACAGTCGTTGTCCGTTGTCGTTAAGCTTGCCTATGCCGTGTGCACCGAGGCATTCAGGCCAGGCTGATGTACCTTGACCGACGCGGGCATTAAAGTCACCCAAAATATGCAATCTGTCAGTTGGATTCACCCTGCGCACTGTCTCATTGAGCTGGCCGTAGAACTGATCCTTGGTCTCAGGTTTTGAACTAAGCGTCGGTGCGTAAGCGGAAATTAGCGTGACAAAGCCGCTTTTTGTGTTTAGACGCAAGACCATAATCCGCTCGGAAACGCCTACAGGTGTCTCTATGGCGTTGATGAGATGGTTTCGAACCGCGAAACCTACACCATGCTCTCGTGTTTCCAAGGAACTCTTGCCCTTCCAGTAAAAAGTGTAGTTAGCTTCACGCAAAGACCCTTCGTCTTCAGTTCTGGTCTCTTGTAAGGCTACGATATCGATTTTGAGCCTTTTAAGCTCCACGTCGATACTGTAAGTTTTGCGCAGTTTTTGGGCGCAATCGGAGCTTCCGTAGGTGTTCGGGAAGCCTGTCCTCATCGTTCGGACATTCCATGTCGCAAAGCGCATGTAAGCAGCGTTGTTGTGGGTTTTGAGATTTTTGTTTCTTTGAGCAGGTGATTAATGTCACAGCGTCAACGTCTAGCTGTAAGGCTTGTGTTCCGTTCACCCAGGCGGAACAAGTTAACGCTGAGGCGGATCAGTACCTTATTGATCGGGGGCTGCCCGACTTAAAGCAGGCGGTAACTGATCAATGGATCTACGATGGATCCTCCTACTGTCAAGAGTGGCCCCTGGCGTCCGCACTTACGCCTATTCGTGCTGACTTATAACCGGTGACTGCCACTCTCCGTGTTGTTTTCCACCTGCAAGACAGGTGAGCGAAGTGTCCTCTCCGTGGATGCTGCTACGCCTGGGCCAGGCGACTTTATGGCAACACGGGCTTGCCCAGTACCCATGCCACCCTCTCCTCCTCCCCAGCAGGATCCGCAGGAATGACGAGTCAATACGTGTGGTGCTGGTTTGGCCGCAGGTGACTGGCTTACGCCTAAACGGAGGCACCGCTCCGGGTTTAATATTAGTTTTCCTTCTTCTTTGGCGTGACGCTGGGATAATTTTGGGAAACAGCGTATCAAGGAGAGGGGTGAGGATACTGTGATCACGGAAGATACAGGAATGTGACACTAGTAGCTAGAGCAGTCCGGGGTCGCGTACCCGTAGTGATTCCAACCAGCTATCGGACAGATAACTGGTAGATCCACCCTCTGGACTAAAAAAAAAAAAAAAAAACTATATTTTATAAAGTAATTATACATATTCCTGAAGATTGTGTAATAAACTTATAAATTCAAGGTCACCCTTTCGAAGCGATTTGCTTCCTCATTACTCACGCGCTTTGCCAAGACGTGATACGTCCTCCTGGCATCTCTGTATCCTGAGTATTACAATCTGTGTTTCTTCAAGGCAAAAGTAAAAAAGCACATTTTAGGCAAGCGAGTTCCATCTTAGATAGCATCAGTACTTACCAATTGGTATGATTTTGGTCAAATGTACTCGACGGTCAGTCAAAAACTCCAAAGCTTTTTCCAAAAACTATTATTTAATTATTTAAATAAAATTGCTTGACACATTAATTCATTTTCATTATATATTTTACACCTCTCAATACGCTTAACGAAAAATATTCAAGGATTCCACCTTATTCTCTACCACTGATCATAAATTTAAATGTAGGCATGATTTATTAATTAGAATTTCCTATAGCATTGGAATAAATCGTTTATTTTTACTGTGTATATAGACTAAAATTAATATATATTTATAATAACATTCATTTTATGTTATAGGGTGGCAAGCGGGCAGGAGTCTCACCTGATGGAATGTGACTACCATCGCCCATGGACACCTGCACATCGGAGCGCTAGCAGATGCGTGGCGGCCTTTGAGGAATGAGTAAGTACTTTTCTTTAAGGTTTCTATGTCATATCGGTTCGGAAAAGTCGCCAATAAAAGTAATTAAACATAATCAAAGCTATTATTATGATTTCACTTAAATATAAACATGTCCTTACAATTGAATAGTGTAGTGTAAGTGAGTTCAAAACCCAAAAATAATAGTCCATAAGGCACAAAATAATACTCGGAATTCAATCTCTAGAATTATATTTTTTACAAAACAGATACATATAAAGGTCCATGATTGATAATCTAGTAGTTAACAAATGCGATTGATCTCACTCATGTCGAATCCGATCATAGTCCCTCGGTTTATTGAGAGAATAAAGCGTGCACCAATGTTTACGCACACCCTGGTGCACTTTAATTTTATTACAGTTTGTGCCTTGTGTTTCCTTCGCCACCATGACCGAAATCATCATACTAGATTATACTTCAGCTGGATAGTAATGGTGAACTTTTAGTTATAATCGAACGCTTATTGTATATTGTATACTTGCAATAAATTAAATAGGTCCTAAGAATAATTACTATCGTTAATACCACGTTCGAAAATCGTCATAAATTTCTTTGTTTTTCAAATCATTCTGTATACGGCTTAGTAAATTATATCTTCTTAATAATTTATAAAACTGACCAACTCTCACATTACGCGTATAAACCGTTATGTAACCTTCAACTAATAAAATTGCAGTATTGAAACAGCAATTTCGATATACGTTGAGAGGAAATAGCGTAACATAAGTCATACTTAAACCAATTGCTACTACTTATACTTATACTAAAGCTAATTGGGACAAAATAATCTTAAGAAATTAATGCCAGTAGAAATCAATTATATTACATTTCAAATAAGTGTTACTTATTACCGTTATCATCTACAGCTTCGAATGAAACTAGTTCCCAGAATCAATATTATAAGGTACCTTTATTAACCTGTGATTGCCTCGTTGGTCTAGTGGCTTGATGTAAGGCCGCAGACCCGGAGGTTCTGAGTTAAATTCCCAGGTCGGGCCAATAAAAAGTTATTGGGTTTTTCTGTCAGAAAATTCTCAGTAGGAACCCGGAGTCTGAAAGTTGGAAGTGTGTTCACTCCCGTGCTTCGGAAAGCACGTAAAGTCGTTGGTCTTGCGCCTGAACTCTTTCTGGACGTGTCGGATTTCCGTCCCATCGGATTATGAGAGTTAGGGAATAGAGAGTACACCTGTGTTTGCGCTCACACTAGTGCACTATAATATCTCCTGCGTACTTGGCTAATCTCTCTTGAGATTGGCCGCCGTGACTGAAATCGGTCTGGAGGACATTATTATTATTAGCCTGTACATGTATTCGTTATAATAAAACAAATTAAACGAACAAAATCAATGTAAAGACTATACCAACAATAAGAGTAGTAAAAACAAATAACTTTGACATTGAATTGACATTATGTCATTGGTCGAAATCTTAAATAATGTATGGTATTCATGATAGATTTGTAAAAAGATGCGTTTTGATTCTCGGCTAAGTTATTGTTGGTACTTTGGAAGTAAAATTAAAGCATAATATGATATAATTACGTAAGTAGTATAGTGGAATGGTGTTGTATTATAAATAAAAATATATTCATTGAACCGTTTATAGTGCATAATATAGCTATTATCTAGAATTTATTTATCTGTACTCCTTCTTCAATTGGAATAAGTTATAAGATTAAATGAGGTCAATGAAATAATGTTCACATGACATTATAACATTGTTTTAAATTAATGCCTTATTCATATCGAATTCTAGAATTCTCACGCATTGGCAAAGTTCCAATATTGTCTATATAGATTGACACGTCATATCCATTGCATAGAAATGTATTGAGAATTGATAATTTTAGAATTTATTGTTCATATTTAGTCGACTCGACAATCAAAATGAGATACAATTACATTACATTAATAAGGGGTTTCTACTTGTATAATATGAGTGGGTTTCAGAAGACAGATCATTAATAGCTATTGGCAATGTTATTTCAGAAACAAGACACATCACAGTTAGCAACAAATTATAGCCAATATTTACCTTACAGACAATAGCCAAGCATTTTATTGTGAGTTAGCAAAAGTATGAAAGCGTTATCACAGAAGCCAGAAATATCACAGCTACTAGCAAGTTATAGTCAATTGACATATAGAAGTCAACGTAAGACAAATGATTTTCAAGCAACATTTTGTAATAAAGTGGTCAGTACAAAGAGCTCACATTAAAAGTGTGTTTTTCAATATGAGCTTCCATAATTACGAGAACAAGAGATATCAATTACTCTTTGAACATTATTGTCGCTTACGACTTTCTTGTTGTGTATATTTCCAGAAGTTGCTCCTTACTGATTACTAAATCAAATATAAATCATCGATAAAATCTACTAAAAATCTTATACCATATATTTATAGTATATATATATAGTATATATATATATAGTAGTACACAAGTAACAAAATTAAAAATAAACTTTTTTTTAATTACTTTATTTAATAACATAATGCTTTACATTTGATTGAATTTTGTGATATGACTAAAACTAAACAAAAGTGCTCGTAAGGTTCTTTTGAAGTAATGTATATTTAATTTGGATTTGGAAAATCTTAGATTAATCCTGATCTGTTAGACTATTTTCATACTCGTTCCTAGTATAAGATATAATCGTAGAGACAGGCAAAAATAGAAGCATGCGGAAATAGAATTTCCCGACGAAATAATTACACAGAAATTGTATAAGTAAAGCAGAGTGCAAAGTTTGTAACATAAATGCAGTTGCAACGGGCTATTCCCTGATCGATATTGTGTAATTCTTAAATTAGTGACCATGTAATTTATTACGCCGACCCAGATTTAATGACAGCTGATAAATATAGCGCGCTCGGCTCTGGAATCTTAAGATTGATAATTTTAAACTTTTCGAAGCTTCACACACGTTCATCTTTAATGCGTTTTTAAGATAATTTAACATTGATGTATTACTTATATGTAACACGCGTTGGAAACTGTTATGGGATTCTTATTGAGGTGTTATAAGTAATTTTGCGCAGAAAATAAAGGGTATTTGAAAGTGATGAAGTGAGCTGCACTATAATTTAGTCTGTACTGAAGAGTACTCTACTCGCACAATTATAACCACGGGGTAATTCCCACAACCAGTCTATATTTTACCCAAAATACGATCCCAATCATCGTATTACAATAAATTATTATTAGTCATGTAATGATTATCTTGACCTATTTTTTTACAAATGTTTTGGATTAAAACTATATACTTATCGAATGTGTTCTCATCTATTTCATATAATGCACTCCTAATTATAATAAATTGGCATTATCTACGTCATAACCAACGAATAATATTTAGTACTGCTGGTAAATGTTTCGTGTTTTGTTGTAAAATCTTTGGTATTATTTATATATATAAGTATTTAAAAAGAAAAGTAGTATATGTAATATATCTGTTGTCTGGTTTCAATAGTGCAAGTTATGCTTAGCTTAGACCGTGTAAAAAGATATATACAATAGTATACTGACAGTAAGACTTCAAGATTTGATATTGTGTATTTATTATTGATTGTATTCTTATTAACAAAACATTTTATATATCAATTAGAGATACAGGATAAATGGTGTGACAGGCGGTTTTATCGCTCAAACGGCGATGTCTATAGTAGAAGACATATTTTTTTTATAGAATATGTATGGTAATGGTCACCACCGCCAGACATTGGTATTGAAAGAACTATTAACCATCGCTTACATCGCCAATGCATCACCAACTTGTGCCTGTAATTACACTGCCTCACACACCCCTCAAACCAAAACACAACAATACCAAGTACTGCTTGTTTTTGCGGTAGAATATATGATGAGTGGGTGGTACCTACCCAGATGAGCCCAACCAATAATCTATACTCATACATGAGGAGACGGATCGGAGATTTTAGTATATAATAAAACTATATAAATAGCTGGGCTTAGTAGTTTCATACTCTTTTAATGTAGACTATTTACGTGACAAGCGTGAATATTCGTGTTCTCATTTTAAATATGTGGGAAGACGCCGAGCCGAGATGGCGCAGTGGTAAAAACGCGGGGATCGTGAAACCCCGGCAAGCACCACTGAAGTTTCATGTGATTAATTTGTGATTATATTTCATCTCGTGCTTTACGGTGAAGGAAAACATCGTGAAGAAGGTCTGCATGTGTCTAATTTCACTGAATTTCTGCCACATGTCTATTCCACCATTGGAGCAGCGTGGTGGAATAAGCTCCAAATCTTCTCCTCAAGAAGAGGAGAGGAGGCCTTTAGCCCAGGAGTGGGACATTTACAAGCTGTTACGGTTACGGGAAGACGCACGATCATAAGGTACATGTACGTATGAATAAAAATAAAACATTAAAAATAAAAATTAAAAATCAAAACTCATCATTTATACTACCGTCAAATATTAGTCCTTTTATTTCTGATATTCGGTTTGAGGACTGAGTGAGTGTGAACTTACAATCAGAGCCCACACGACATACAAAAAAAAAAAATTAAACCTTAGTATAACGAATTATGAAATTCAATAATTTATTATTATTTATTTATTTATTTATTGGAAATAGTTACACCATCGACTTATCACTAACACATTCACTTAGCATTAGATACAGGGTATTAAATCTAGGTGAATAAATCATTACAGGTGTAAACAACATTGACCTTAAGATAAGACTATACTAACCTAATTATGTCTTAACTAAAAATTAAAAAAGATAAATAAATTATAGATAATTAAACAAAACATAAAATAAAATTTAAATACAACAACAAAAATCTACAAGGGTTGAAATAATTAATTTATGAATAAAATGGTTTTAAAGTTATACTATGAGATCTTTACAGAGCTTCACAAAAGTTGGCTTGCTTTGGGCAAAGATGTCGATATTGCCGTTAGAAGAATATTCATTATAAGAATTAATTATTCTGTTGTAATTCTATCATAAAGGCTTGCATCATAATAATAGGTATTATTAAGTATAATTAAGTAATATTCAAAAATAGAATAAAAGAATACATCTATTAAAAATAATTGTTATAATTGTTTGTATATATAAATGACAATATTACTCTATTACACGATAAACATTATATAATTTATTGAGTATTCTCGTGACTGTAACCGCCTCTCGCATTGATGGCTGGTTAGTGTATTATAAAGTATCGACAACTTAATTTCGAATGATTTATGTTCGAACTGCCTGTATATAAAATGCGCTGCATCGTAAACTTAAATAGTTAATTCTCACATACAAACAAGAAAGGATGCTGCCAGTGAATGTTTGTATTCCAGTGCCAGCTACATTAAATCGTATCATTAGGAAGGTATTAACATCTAGAATAAAAGCCAATGACGCAATTGACTCATTATCCGATCGGAGTATGTTGTCTTTTACGTTTTTGCGCCACGTCCAAAAATGTTTTTGACAATCGTTAGTGATTATAATACAGTAACAGCCTGTTAATGTCCCACTGCTGGGCTAAGGCCACCTATCCCTTTTGAGGAGAAGGTATTGGATCTTAATGCACATCGCTGCTCCAATGCGGGTTGGTGAATACACGTGGCAGAATTTTAATGAAATTAGACACATGCAGATTTCCTCACGATGTTTTTCTTCGCCGTTAAGCACGAGATGAATTATAAACACAAATAAAGCACATGAAAATTCAGTGGTGCTTGTCCGGGTTTGAACCCACGACCATTGGTTAAGATTCACGCGATCTAACCACTAGGCCATCTTGGCTTATAATCCGAGATATCCTGTGTGGCCGTGATTATAATCCTTACTAATATTATAAATGCAAAAGTGATTTTGTTTGGTTACGTTTTCACGTTGTTTTGTTTCGGGAGCACAGAAAAGGACTTGGTCCACAATTATTAGGTACATTAGGTTGTCATATTATCTTCATTAAAAATATTTCTCTCAAGTCTACTATGAAATCTGTAAATACTCATATTACTGGTGTAATTATGTTTCATTTTTAATGATCAGTAGCACTTTTTTAATACCCTTAAATGTTAAGTTACATGTCAGGACCGGATGCCTTGATTCAGTAATACGTTAATAAAGAAAATCCTCCGGTGCATATTCTCGATATATGTACCTCTTCTATAAATATTTGAAGATCTTACCAGCTTCATTTATTATATTACCAAAGCTAAGAAAACTAATTTGTTCTTCAGTGTAGTTCGGAAAATACATTCGGAGTATTCAGTTCAAATATTTATAAATAACTATTGAAAGGACTTATCAAAATTAGCATCATTATTTAGGCAATGTACACGATATAAGTTATAAAGAGATCAGACATTATTATAAAATAAAACAAGAGTGTGCAAGAACGGCAAGCATCAGTGGGGATTCAAGCCGCTGCCAAAATAATTACTTTGACAGTTCTGCTAAGACTTAAGCGCCTAAAATGATGGATATACATAATTCCTTTTTCAATCTTAAAA
Source organism: Nymphalis io (assembly GCF_905147045.1). Taxonomy (NCBI): domain Eukaryota; kingdom Metazoa; phylum Arthropoda; class Insecta; order Lepidoptera; family Nymphalidae; genus Nymphalis; species Nymphalis io. Next base: position 4,454,960 of record NC_065903.1, read on the forward strand.
TAATATATTTCAATTTAGTCTTTGATGTCTCACCATTTTTCACTTGTCCCGGAAACTATTAAATTAAGTTAATATCAATTTCGTCGACGGACTTTTAAAGTTCCCTCTAGGCCCTACAGTTAGAATTAATTTATTAGGGCCGATGTTTAATAACAAGATGCAATATATCATCGTTATGGCAATAAAAAACTTGCTTTAATAACGCATTCAACGTAATAAACATTGCTTGATACAAAATGATACAATGCGTTTGAATTAACGATTTAATTATTTTTGATTAATTAAACTAATATGAGCCGATGGCCCCGTGGCTATAACACGTATGTCTGAATTGAATTGATTGTAGGTACAAGCCCGAACCAGGATCACCAAGTTCTCATATGCTGAGCTTATGTTAAATGTCATATGACAATGATGCTTAATATGAAATAATAATACCAAAAATACATAAAAATTATCATATAATACAAAACTATCATTGGACTAATAAACCTTATAGACATATTATATTATATAAACAGCCATTTTGAAAATTTGTTTCCTTAGCAAATCATTATTATAATACAATACCAAAATTTTACTAAAGCTTAAAATAATAATTTTAAAACAATAATTTGCAATAACTATATCTGTTACGATTTTTCATGATAAATCATAATTTATTTTTAATAAATAAATCATAAGCCAATATTTGAATTGATTGTATCAAGCGAATTCTATCGTTTATTATCAGCCCATTCGCTTGTTCTATATAATATTGCCCATTTATTTTATCATTTATTGTGCTTATTCAAATACTTTATTTTTCCAAACCAGTCTCCAAATTGTAAACACGAATTTATTTGAACAAAAATCGATTCATGTCATTAATGTCATCTTAATAAGGCTTAATTCTCCATGACAAATAAATTGTACTTTATTCACAAATTTTATTTAATAACTGTTATGTATCATTTAAAATAGAAAAATCTTAAATCTTGTTCTTATTATAGTTTTCGCAGCGTTACCTTGGAAAATGTCCGGAGCGACAAATTTCTTTGCTACAACGTTGGTATAATAAGCAATATTTCAACAAATATACAACTTTAAAGTATTCTACATATATTAAGTAAGTCTTAAAACTATATATGAAAGATGAGATAAATTAATCCAATCGGTTCAGTTTCCAGTTTTTACGTAAATCCAGAAAAAAAACGAAGAGATAATCCTAACAAACTTTACTAGTATGATAATAACAAATTTTTTGCGTTCTAAAAGGATAAGTAAGATGAACCAAAAAATCTACGCCATTATTTTTACCTACCCCCGAAGTGAAAATAGGAGTGTTATAAGTTTCATGTGTGTATCGGTCTGTGGCATCGTAGGTTTCAAACGAGTGGACCGATTTTGATGCGGCATTCTCTGTTTGAACCCTGATGTTATCGAGACGTTTCTTAGCTATAAATTATGGAAATCAGTCCAGACGTTTAATGATCATCAGTTCATTTCCTAATTGAAAAAAGGGTCTTACTAACTTTGACAAGTCTGTTTAAATTGAAATATGTGTTGAATTGGTCCCCGGACATTAATGTTTTTTACTTTTTAGAGATATTTTTGGTCAGGAGCTATTTAAATTTTTAATTTAATTTTTCTTATTACGTACCAACAAGTAAGATTAATAATCACCATATGACGTTCTTATGCTTATATTTTAACATGTTTTTCTAACCCTAAAAAAAGGTGTGACAAAATATATCATATTTTTCATAAACATTGCACAATGTATATAATAGGCCATTCGTTAGCTTGGCGCTTCCTTGGGAATGCTTTTGATGTTAAATTAGTACTCCATTACCATATCGCGACCGTATCAACATTTAAAAAAAAAACTAATTGCCCTAGAAAGTTACTTACCCGCAAACTCAGATAAGACCCTCAAATTAAAGTACTGGATCATCTCAGCTGTATCACCATTAAACTTTCGATTAATTATTGGATAAGAAGCCGTTGGAACACTCTTATAAAACCCATTACAAAGCGATAATAGAACACATTTTAATATGTCAACTAAATATAATTACCCCTAACAGTAAAATGTAATCAATGTGTGCTTTGATTGCTTAGGCCGGGTGGTCTTTATAATTTAATTGGATTATACTATACTAGTAACCCATCCCACCTTCGCTTTGATATAATAATGGTATATATAAAACATTACATATAACATATAAAAGTTTACGCGGCGCACGGCAGTAACGCTTCCAGTCAGCATGATTTTTTCCGACACCTTCAATCATTGTCATATATTAGCCAATTTTATCAAAATCTAATTAGATTATACACATAAACCTCCCTAACCACTCATTGGTGAAAACAGTATTGTTTACGCTCAAGAAATGGAATTTCTTTAGTGAAACTCTTTCATTTGCAATTTAGTATAACTTTTTATTTCGTACAACATACAGGTAACAATTTAAACAATAACGGATGAGACTCGAGAGAAATGTGACAGAAAAAATGTAAAATGTCGCCATACGCAATTAATGATAATAATTAAAATTTTTGTACTGGCAATAACTATAAGTTATAATGTTAATTTTATTGATAAATAATTTTTTCGTTGTCTGGGCATGATGCGTGAACAAGTATGAAAATTTGTTTGGTAGTTTTTGAGTTGCGTATTGCGTATATATATAAAAATAATGCTGTCACTTTAATTCGTTCTTATTTGTTAATAAAATAATGATGCCCACTCAGGTAACCCATGATTTTCTAATCCATTCCTATTCGAAATAAAAAAAAATACGTCTTTGAATTACTTTTACGCAAAAATCATCCCACTTAAACTGTATATATAAAACAAGAGCTGCACTCAATTTCGATCTAAAAATTTTAGGTTCACTTAAAAAAAAACTAGATTTTTATTTAAACAAATTTGTATATTATATTTAAATATAATAGAAATAAATATATAATATAATTAATATAGTTAATAAATTAATAGTAAATAAAAAATCTATTAAAAACAAACTCTTATATCGAACAAAATATAACAACTGAGGTTGAATAAAAGTTACTTATAAATAGCTATAAATATTAGTACTGGATCGCAGATTACGTGATACCGACGTATATATTTTGCTATACGTTTATATTATCAAAATAAAAATAAAATGTATCCACATTTGTACTCGTGCGCGGTTATCTCATGAAAAACAATATTAGCTATCGAGGATTTTGTTTCTTTTTAACTCGCATTCTTCGGAACCACTAGAATATCCTGTGTGATATATGAGATGGTTCGGAAGCCAACACTTACACATCCACATCACAGCCAATACCTGTATTTTAGTCAACAAATCTTTACAACGAAATAAGTCTCGAATTACATAGGGTTAAACTTTGTTATATTCTTTAATAAGAATAAAACCGACACGAAACTTTAATGTTTTTTTTTCAATAATGTACATAATTTGACATATGTTATGTTTTTTGGTTAATAAACTGTTAATTATATCTTATATCAACTTGAAACTCGCTGCAAAACGTCTTCGATTTTTATAATTAAAACATTACTTATTCACACAACTAAACAGCAAATCTTGGTAATACCGTGTTCCAGTTTGAAGATACAGACAGAAGATACAAGAGAAATAATATCTTATTTCCAAAGTTAGCGGCGCATTTGCAACGTTTATGAGCAGTGGTGACTATTAACCATTTGCCGGTGGCCGCTCACCTACCTAATTCATAATAAAAAACGTTGATTAGCGGCTACTTAGTTAAACATTAATTTCTCGCTCATTGCAATTATTTTTTGACATTAAAATGGAAAGGCTATATAGCTAAGCAATTAGCTTATCATATATAAGCAACGTTTATATGTAAAGCCTTTAAAAGATTGCCCATCAAAATAGCATAACGTCGTAAGTCCGTTTTTGATATTTCACTAGTTAGATACGGCATGAATTATTTCAGAATAGCACTATTAAATCCATACTAAGAGTGATGCTTTATAATGCTATAAGCAGAGATCACGTCTATTTTGCATATATATTAAAAGTCCGCGGCGCAAGTGATAGATCGAACATTGCTTTCATTTAGGACTTCAAAGCTCATTAATATTTAATGATGACGTATTTGAACGGTTACTCAAAAGCATTTATCTCTGGGATTAATTGGAAATATTTTACGTGTATTTATTGAAGATTTTTTGAGTATATATCAATCAATAACTATATATTAATAGTTTCTGCCTACAGCTTGTTCTGTTATGTATCCCTGACAACACTTATGCTCAATTTGATGATGATCAGTTAAATAGTTAAGACGTGAAAGCGAAAAAACAAATACTCTTTCACATTTATTACATATAAGCACTTAAGCTTAAAGGGAAGAAGCCATTGGTCTAGTGACAGAAGTGTCCCACAGTGCTACTCTGTAATTTTTGACTTCAGTTACAGTTCTTATTGATATACTATTTTGATGCGTGTATTCTTAAAATGTCATAATTATCAAGGTCAATGTCACATATAACTTTCTGACATTTCACGATCGATTTCTGAGATGAGTCTCGAGTTTGTTCTTACAGAATAGCCCTGTTATGTCAGATTGCCATCCCATCGGTTTATTATAGGTATAGAGAGTGCATACACACACACTCGAGTATAATATATCTCTTGCTTAGTTGGCAATTCTCCGTTGATAAATCGGTGAGAAGAACGTTAAATCTCGCGTCGATATTTCGCTTAAGCATCAATTCTAAGAACGTATGTATATAAAATAATAATATAGACTGAAAATGCAGCAATATCAGATATTAGGATTGTAAAGTGAGGTTTAATTCTCAGCTTGATATTGAGTTGATGTTCGAATTAGAGAACTGAACAGCTTGACCGGTTGAGAGGAGATCACGTTTCTTGATCTGTTTAATTGTAGTTAAGCAACTAAAGTAACACAGCTTATTATTTCAATCATCTGACTTGTCTAGGAAGATGAAAATAACTGCAGGAAATTCTATTGAGAAAACTATCTTCTTCTAAAAGTAATCACATCACCAAATACTACCGGACTCCACAAAACCATGTCCTTAGGGACATTAGGTGACAGGCTGGCTCGACTCGACAAGTCCTTAGACGAGTGACCATCTTGTATCTATTGTCAGAGGTGCAGTGCGGTAGACGAAACTTATAATTAACTCCATTAAAGTCTTGCTAAGCTAATAGCTAGTTTTGTGCACCCAATCTATTCTATCTTATAACTGTGGACCAGTGCCGCAAGTAACGTCAGCAATGTTTTTTTTTAATTATTAGTAAGTATTTTCACAATACATTTAAAAGAGAAAAAATAATTAAATTTATTTAGAATCTTAGAAATACATCATTAATTTATATAAGAAAATGGAATAGCGGTGACAATAATAATAATTATTTCTCAGAGTGCCAATGGTTATGAGCAGTGTGGTCAACACTGCTCATAACAGGGGGCCTATATGCCAGTCCACCTACCTATTATAATTTATAAAAAATAAATAATTAAAAGTTTTGCGATTAAGTAGCATAGTCAAAACTTTCGACTTAAAACATTCTCGTTTCGAACTATGTATATATGTATGATTTGTATATAAACGTAGCATTGATTTTTCATATAAACAACAAACAAGATATTTGAAAATTAGATTTCTGAAATTTTATCGCTAAAGGAAGAAATGGAAGACATGGTGTTAGATGATGACAACACTGTCAAAAAATATTATTTGTCATACACATGACATAAAATATTATTTTCAATATTTTATTTCATATAGAAATCTCGTCAGTATAATGATAAAAAATAACGTTGCCTACACCATTATTCGACTATTACGCACCGTCTTATAATTATGAAGTATAAATAATAATAATATTTGTAATATAAACTCTGTTAGTAATCAAATATAAGAACGTCTGAGGAAATTTATTACTTTATTTAATTGCCTACTACAAATCTAATTAAAAGCAAAGCTAAAATCATTTTATTCGATAATATTCTAAAATCTAATCAAATCTCAACTGAATAAGTACTTTCGAACTACTAGACGACCAATTACGTCTCAAAAGTTTTAGAGGTCTTTTAGTCGTAACGAGAAATTAAGCTAAGAAAGTTTTATCGTTAAACATATTAAACTCGGTACAATAAAAAATTAACTAACTTCAATAATTGCTTCATAAATTAGACATTCTTCACGAGATGTATCTGTGGGCAGAATATGTGGATCTTAAGTCTAGGATTTCGGGTTTAAAACTAAATAAGTACCACTGAGTTTTATTCATTTGCGATTACGATACATGTCGTACTCGGTTATTAGTACACATTGTAATGACACCCGTATGTGTCGAATGAAATTTTTACACTTGAGTATGCACACACTCGCTATGAAATAGTGTAGAATACGCTCCAAACCCTCTCTTTAAGAGGGGAGGATTACATATTCACAGGCTGATATTTTTACTATGAGATAATATATGTATAAAGTAAGCCAATAAATAATTTGTGTCAGCAATTCTTTTAGAAACATTTTATTTAACGACTAGTTTCAATATAAGTTATATTTTATTTAATGTTGTACTTGAGTGTGAAAATACGCTAATGTTAAATCATGGTTAAGTGTAAAGCGCAAGCGAGTCCAAATACGAAATATATTTAAAAAAAAATAACTACTTATTACAAAAAAGTCCCCACGCCGCGTATGTCTGTCTGCTTAAGCGCGATAAATTCAAAATCTACCGAACGAGTTTTCATAAAATTTTCACCAATAAATGAAGTAATTCATAATGAAGGTTTAGGTGTATATCTACGTTAATGTTTTGTGTAAATTGGCTGAAATATGACGAGGATTGTTGAAGATGATAGAAAAAATCACAACGAGTGGTAGCTTTACCAGGTTTCGCCGCGTAAAAAAATAAAGATGTATGTGTTACGATATAAACGTTACATGTAGACCCTTATTCTGCCCGTTTGAAGCCGGAACGAATAGCTAGTTATTAATTGAATTTATAATATCATAATCAGAATGGCTGACTTTAATAATAATTGTTAAGAGAATTTATAACTAAAAAAAATAAACATAGGATAAAATAAATAAAATATAAAGTTTAGTTGTTAATTATTAGTTGTTTTTTATTTTGCTTTTATTATAATAAAATATAGCAACACTTTCATATATAGTATATACGCCACGCAAACACAAGCGGGTTGAGAGCGGCGGTAGAGAGGAGCATGACGGCAAAAGGGAGCGACATGCAATTTCCTGTCAGTACACAGTAGTTGTCCTTACCCCCAAGACGTGCAATTATCATCATTTTATCTCAAAAAAATTCTAAATAGAAAAAAAAAATGTTCGTGTAATATGGCTTTTAAATAATTTAATTGATAAATTAAATGCAATCCAAACACCATAATTTTTTTATTATTTTACAGTGTAATAAAAAATATATATTTATTTTATTTTTATAATGCACCTTATACACACACGCGCAAGTATCATACTAACAAATATAAAAGTAAATTCAGAATTTGCATATTATTTTCATGTAAACAATCTAATAATGATTCAATATATGCTAACAACGCAAATGTCTGGTCTAATATCTGCGTCTGTCGTCAAAGGAGCCCTTAAGAGCGGCTTGAATTTGAAATGGCACTCAGCCAGCACTGTATCATTATCAGTATTGCTTATAGTGTTTAATTGAATATTAATTTCAGAGCGCTTGCCAGCAAACAAATTGAATTGAGTTGTATTATGTTGTTGAATATAATGGGTTGTTGATCATTCTTTTTCTTAAACGATTTTACGTAGAAAAAAGAAAGACAGTTCTAGTCTGGGAATTATATTTTCTAGAAATGAGATATTTATATTAATATATTTACATGAATTTCGTTGAACAATTATTTATAATCAAGAACTTGAAGTATTTTGATATTCTTAAGGATTTGAATTCGTATATATTTTAGCATTATTAACATTTTAACGTTGAGCAAACATGAAGGAAGTTTTACATTAGGTTTTTATTTTATTAGGTAGGCAGACTGACATGTGGGTCTGATATTACGTTGCCACTACCATTATATACATTGGGCCATAGACATGGTATTGTAAGAAATATGAACTTTTATATAAAGAACTAATATATTATGGTCCTTATGTTACACTTACTCACTAACCCTTCAAACTGGAACATGTCTACTAAGCATTGCTGCTTGGTAGTGGAAAATATCATGGGTGGGTGGTACCTACCCAGAATGGCTTGCACAAAGCTCTACCGCCAAGTACAAAATAAAATGTTACATTAAATAAATATTGTTCAATGAAGTAAACCAAAGTTTCCTTAGTTCAATATAATTCTAGGCTTTCTCAAACAAAGTTGTCATTTGATACAATATAAATAATAAATTAAGCACCAAAAGAAATTAATGAAAGAAAATTTTAAAGGTATTTTCAATGTGCTTATGGGATAAAAACCACGGAACTGATTGCTGTTAGATTTATGATTGAATATCTCCAAGATGGGAGCTTTCTCAGCGTAATCCTTGATCGCGATGCGCAGAAGCCGTAATATATTAGCGGGAAACGAGGATAAGACTATTTGAAGATTATGGTTCAACAAATTAGTTCTTTAGAATCGAAGTGTAATAGAAATATTGCTAAGCGAAATTGACCGCAATCATTTAGATATTAAAGAGCATAGTTGTCATTTTTATTTTACCTAGTTAATTTATAATTAGTTCGTATAATCTAATATAATACAAATGATCACTGTAGGATTAAATATTATTTGGGGCTTATTTGTTAAGTTTTGAACTCTGTGATACATAAAATATTTTTTATCTTTAAATAATTTTTAAAAAAAGTATTCGCTTCTTCTTAACTACATGTGAATTTAGATTTAGCTTTTTCAGACGTTTCAATATTTTTTCGAAACATTTTTGTCTATAAGACATTCTATTTTATTAAACAATAGTAAAGACACAACATGACTCGTACATAAGATATATTATACTTTATTTTTAAATATATCTTTTATAAATAAATCGCAGCAACTATTTTTCCGTAATCCGTAACAGCCTGTGAATGTCCCACTGCTGGGCTAAAGGCCTCCTCTCCTCTTTTTGAGGAGAAGGTTTGGAGCTTATTCCACCACGCTGCTCCAATGCGGGTTGGTAGAATTCACATGTGGCAGAATTTCAGTGAAATTAGACATATGCAGGTTTCCTCACGATGTTTTCATTCACCGTAAAGCACGAGATGAATTATAATCACAAATTAAGCACATAAAAATTCAGTGGTGCTTGCCCGGGTTTGAACCCACGATCATCGGTTAAGATTCACGCGTTCTTACCACAGGGCCATCTCGGCTTATTTTAACTATTTTTATTAACTATTTTTAGATTTAATAAATTCAATTTATTTGTTACACAATATTTACCCCTATCAATTGAAATAACTCTGGACTTTTACTGAGATCATTTTAACGGAAAATTTCAATCATTTTCATTAACTTCGAATTCGAACCTGGAAACTCTTCATATGTAGCCATACAACTTGCCGAACAAGGCGCAGTTAGAAGTTCCAGGTTTGATCCTGATCCGTTGTGCTATTTTCATCACTTCTATACAGGTAGTTTTTAAAATATTAGTCATTCCGGTATTATTATAATGATAAAAATTAATTTTAGATAAAATTATATACCTAGCAGTATTCATACCCGTGTGCAGCATATTATATTCATATGGATTAGAAAAATACAGATTCCTGAATAACACATAGATAAACTTTCCGTGCATAAAATGAACATAAAACTTTTCAACTCAAACCAAAACTAAGCAACATTTTAACCGAAATAAACATACATAGAGTAATCGTCGGAGTGGATTCAATAAATGCTAAAAATAAAATAATACAATAACCGATTGGTATTTAAGAAATGATACCAATTGGTTATTGTATTAATAATTAAGAAAAGATTAAATAAAATTAACAACTGGAAAAGAGCTTGCTTGTATCCTCCTTTAAGACTTCATTGGAATCTTAAAGGAGGATAGAAGAAGGCGTTTGAGATAATACATTAATTTGATTCAACTAGAGTCTCCAAAATATAATTATTATTATAAAAACTACACAATGTCTATGTATATAAATAAAACTATGATTACGGTCGGTTGCATTTATTATTTTGCACCTTCAGTTTGACCCATCAAATACCGCTGTGTCACGGCAGCGAACCAAAATAAATATTGAAATGGCGTGAAATATTGACGAGGCCAGCATCCGTCGATCAAACACAGCCTTCAAACATTCATATATACAGTATTTATATAACCCACAGATAAACTTAAACTGCAACAGGGCTAATTTTGCACAAAATATTATAATGCTTATTACTTTTACGTACACTAATATTAAAATCGAATTAATGTTTTTTAATTAAAATAGATACTGGCAAATGGGCCATCTGATGGTAAGTAGTCATTACCATCCATAAACGTGGCACTGTAAGAAATATTACCCATTCCTTAACTGGTCAATGCGCCATTAACCTTGTTAATTAAGATGTTATGTCTCTTGTGAATGTAGTTACATTTGCTTACTTACCATTCAAACTGAAACACAACAATTTAGGTAGTACCTACCCAGATGGGTTCGCACAAAACTCTTCCACCAAGTAATTAATTATCTTCACAGTAATAAGCTATACGTTTTAAAAATAAGTGATTATATATCAAGTTAGGTCGCAAAGAAAAATACATAAAGTTTGACAAACTACTCACGCCCGTCGCCGTCCCGCCCGCATTCTGAACATACTAAAAACACTCAATTTTAGCCTTAAAATTCTACTTTAATCGCGCCCAAAGAAGTCTTACTTCAAAATGATACAAATATTCAAAAAGTAAGTTCATATTTTGTATTATATTAATCATCATTTATTTATTAACTTAATAAAATACAATGCAATAGACATGATAATAATATGACGAAGCCGTAAGGACATAACTGATGTTAGAAAACAAGTCGCTTCATAGGAAGCATTAATTTCAAAGAAAGTGTTCCTTTGGAATTAAAGCGTTTGTTCGTTGTCGTTGTACGAGTAAATTATGTGCGTAATAATATCATAGCTTTATGTGTGTGTATATTTAGTGACGTGACTTTTAGGTTCAAAGTTGTAAGCATCGCAATCTGTTCGTATTACTCAGTCTGAACCAAATATTTGCATCCTATTTGATAGAATACTTTAAATTTTGCAGCATTGTAATGTCAATATTATTAGAGAACAGTGTTCAAATAATTTGTATATGGGTATTTCAAATATTTGTTGACCACAAAATCAATATTTGCATTAAAGTTTTAAGGAAAACACTTGATATGTTGTTTGCCTCAACGTCTTTAAGTTAATTCACCTTTGTCTATAATAAATTTTTTTAAGTTCTTGCAAACGAACATTTCGCAATTATGTAATCAGTCTTATATGAAAGTCAAATATTTGAAATTTTTCAAATAGTATAAAACAAAATTACTTTTCGTATGTGCGTTTGTTCGCTTCTTTTAAGCTACACGCAGATTTATGAATATCCAAGCCTTTGAGACAAATTAGCTCAAAGACCACCGTTAATACAGATTGTATTCAAAAACAAATTACTCAAAGTAACACAAAGCTTGATGTAACTGATCTTGCGAACAGGCAATTATATATTATTTATGTTATTTTTAAACTTCATAAATCCCTAACCTCATAACACGTGATCTGAATAACGGATGGACAATAAGGTGAATTTTTTAATCTCTATAAATACCGCAAATGTAAAATTAACAACCACTTAATCTACCCAGAGTCACATCTAATTAAAAAGGTAATCTAGCTAAAAAAAAGCAATGGGTGATTGGGCCCTTAAGCCGGTTGAATCTAGCTTATTTTTATTTTTATAGAATAGGTAGGCGGACGAGTATAGGGGCCACTTGATGGTAAGTGGTCACCAACGCCCATAGATATATAAGAAATGTTAGCCATCGCTTACATCGTCTATGCGCCACCAACTTTGGGATCTAAGATGTTATGTACCAGTGCCTGTAATTACACTGGCTCACTCACCCTTCAAACCGGAACACAACAATACCAAGTACTGCTGTTTTGTGGTAGAATATCTGATGAGTGGGTGGTACCTACCCAGACGAGCTTGCACAAAACTCTACCACCAGAAAAACATTATAATTTTAATCTAACCGTTTCGGAATGGGGAACCTCAAATGTTAAAGTATCTAAGAGCTCTGGATCTGTAAGTCCGGGACTGGACACTGTCTACCAAATTATATTTATCTCAAAGCTGTCTTCAATTCAACTTAGTAATCACAACATCACATGCACATACACACACAAGTCTCACTCACATTCAGGCATATATTTAATTTTTATCTTAAATTTCACTCATAATGTACCAAGCCATTGATACTTATTATGTCTGCTTTCAGACAAATAGAATGTATGAAACATTGTGTTTGCAGTCTACAACAAAATTTCTTTTGTAGTTCAAAATTACAGATGTATTAGCAGGCATTTTAAGCTTAAAAAGAGAATTCGATATCTGTAGACTTTGTGATCATTTGTAAGCAAGACTGAACCTAAAACTTAAACAACCTCTGCGTTCGTATACATATTTTTTAGATTACACACTAAGAATTTTCGTGTTCAGAATGTTAGTGGAAAATAAACAATAACTTTAGTTCATTCACATGTACATATATAATCACTAACAAAATAAATAATATAAAAAAAACATTTGTCAATAATCTTGATAACGTAATAATAATAACATTTGTCAATAATCTTGATAACGAAAATAGATAAAAGTAGTATTAGTAACAGAAACTTACACGATAAAAACATTTTTATTGGAATATCGGTAGTGGCCAATCAAATCTTAGATTATACAATCTGTTAAATTAGTTATCAATAATATCACAATCATGTTATAAATCATAACTTATTATTTATTGTCACTTTCTTCACATAATATTACTATGGTAACACAATACGCTAATAAATTCATGATGTAATGCGAGGAAGAAAAGTCAATATACTATAAATACTTCAGTAACCGAACAATGAATGGTACAATAGTGCAATACGAAGACAGAGAAAATAATTAGAACATCCGTCTGAATAATAGAAGGTGTGGCAAAGGAAATGTATGCATCCTTTAATAGCTACCGTTATGTACTGTTTATGACGCAATTTGGAAAGTGATGTTGTTTTATGTGTCATATCGGGTACTAGGTTACATCATAGAATTATTATAGAGATTGTTTATTGTTACTTTTTGAATTTACAATATGAATAACTAAAGAAATGCTTTGTTGGTTTAGTGGCTTATAATAAAGATCGTAAGGTACTGAGTTCAAACTCGAGTCGGGTCAATCGGACTGTTAATTTGGCAGCCGGCTAATTAACGGTCGAATATTATGCTGCCAATTAACACACGCTACCAACAGCCTTACGTCAATTATTTATAATAACATTTACAAAATGATAATTTAAAATTCTTATACAAGACCATTTGAATATAGTATGTTTTGATTGATTCGATTATATTAATATCTATATATCGGTCTGTCTATATAATATGTATATTTTTTTTTTCATAGAATATGTATCAAAATTTACGTTGAAATTTTTCATTTAATTGTATAATATTAACATTTAAAATATCGTCATAAATTCATTTTGTATATACATATTTTAAGAGCAAGGTCAATAATAACTAGCCACGATGATTCATTGGATAGAACAAGAGAATTCTAACCAAAGGCCGCAAGTAAAAATTCGAGTAAGCAACACTCAGTGTGGTAAATAAATCACGGACAACAGAACATTCTCAATACCTTCTCTTTAAAAGAGAAAGGTGCATATGCCTAGCAATCGAACATTTACAGGCGTTTATGGTATACATATATAATATATATTAAATATTAAAAAATTGTATACTAATTAATATAAATAAAGCTAAAATAAAATGGTAGCAAATATCAATTTATAAAATTTATTTGTTTTTTTTTTTTTACCACTGACAAAGGTAGGTAGTAACTATCATTTATTTTTATAAATTTAAAAGTAATCGAAGAAGTAATATTGAACTCCCAATGTTAAGCTGTACATACAAAAGCTTGGTAGATGTACAAGAAAAAACATATAAATAACTTTTAGCAAACATTAAAAAGTATATATGTAATTATTAAATTCAATAATTTCAGGTCAAGTATGACGTCTGAACCTCTTATTTATATTCATGTAACCCTTAAATTTTAACCAGCGGTCTAAAAGACGCCACGGTGTTTTTTTTATATTCAATCATTTTATATTTTTTAATTTATTGTGTAATAGACAAGTTGAAAGTGTTCGATGTAATGAAAATAATGGAATGGGATGGGGTTTGTAAGGATTAAAATTATAGCTCATATTTAATTTGTAATTGGTTTAATCTTAGGAGCCGAGATGTGAGTGAATGAACACTTAAACTGAAACTGTGAATCTTAAACGAAATTTGTGGATTCAAGCCCGGCAAGCACCACTGGGTTGTCATATACTTAAACTGTGTTTATAATTTATTAATGCTTGGCGGTGAATTAAAACGTCATTCACCGACATTGAAGAAACTTAAATTTGACGAAAATGTTGCCGTGTATGTGTGTATGTGTATCTATCAAACCGCATTGGTGCATTGTAGTGAAATAAGCTCCAAGACTTCACCTTCGTTCGCCTTTATTTATTGACGGTCCGTTGGACCATAATTAATTATTTATTATTTAAAAAAACACGTCAGTACTTTAAGATTAATATGTTTATTTGGAATGCAATTTTTTAGCGTCTGGGCGCAGCAATGTGGTTTTCATTTAAGTGATTCATTATGTATCTGCCATACCTTTGCGTAAACAAATAATTTATTTTAAAGTTAACTTGAGCTCAAGGAAAGAAGTTTATTTACGCAAACATTATGTTGATATTGTTACTTATTACATAAATAAAGGAGTTTTATAAATATGGGCCATATATAAAATTTTATATAAAACAGATAGTACTTTTAGAGTTGTATTTTTTTCCTTGATATATACAAAACTGTTCATCATAAGTTCATATGTAATATTTTATTTAAACTTAAAAAAAAACAATACTTATTGTGAACAATATGATTATTACACTTTATTCTTATTCTCTTAGGTATTTTTACTATGATTGTTGAAATAATATAGTTTTATTTTTATAGTCAGAAAAAGCCGAGATGGCCCAGTGGTAAGAACGTGTGAATTTTAACCGATGATCGTGGGTTCAAACCCGGGCAACCACCACTTGATTTTCATGTGCTTAATTTGTGATTATAATTCATCTCGTGCAGGAAACTTGCATGTGTCTAATATCACTAAAATTCTGCCACATGTGTATTCCACCAGCCCGCATTGGGGCAGCGTGGTAGAATAAGCTCCAAAACCTTCCCCTCAAAAAGGGAGAGGGGGCCTTATCCCAGCAGTGGGACATTCACAGGCTATTAACTGTATAGTTAGAATACGTCAATATATTCTTGAGCTTAATCTGTGTTTAGAATTCATCTCGTAATTTGAGGTGAAGGAAAATGTTATGAGGAAGCTTGTATATGTCGCATGATAATCTGTCAGATGCATATTGAATAACCCATATTGCAGTAGCATGATGAAATAAGCTCGAAGCCTTCTCCTCAAGTGCAGGAGATATCATATTATTTATTTGAGATATTAAATATTACTTGTGTAGATTTGGGCCAGTAAACAGATTGATTTTGTTTGGACCAGGAAGCCTTAGCCCAGCAGTGGTAGATTAGCAATTTCTTACTTTATATACATTTTTCGCTTTCATTTCACTAAGAAATTACTTGCAAATTCAATATGTAATGTAACGGTAGTGACGTCACGTCATACGACAATTAATTAGGAAGAATTAAATACCCAATCGGCTCATTTCTAATCGTCATTTGCTAGCTTATTCAAGAGAGACGGTTACCTATGGCAACCCGAATAAAAGACCAATGAGAGTTTCGTGCTTAGCAATGAAAATAACAAAAGGCACAGTGAAAAATGATGACAAAAAATTACATTGGATATAACGTACCAGTTGTTGCCTCCTGTTTCAGTGAACAAATTAAGAATGTCGATTTCAGCAGAGCTATTCTGTAAGAACTCACTTCATTGCTCAGTCGTGAAATGTTGACAACGCCTTATGGTGATTTAATATTTTGATAAGTGTATTCCTAAAATGTTATGATTATAATAATCAATGACAAATATTACTTTCTGACATTCCACGACCGTTTTCTACGGTGAGCTTCGAATTTGTTCTAGCAAAATAGCCCTACAGCACATTTTCTATTTATTTATTACATCCGACTAGATTTTATAATTAATCCAGATTGGATGTATTTCTGTATTATAATATAATAAATATGTATACAACGCTAATTGGCTAAGTAATATAATTTTATTATGGTCGATATTCAAATATTCATTAAATTACAGCAATAGAATTGGTAGCTCTTAATGTAAGGTTAAATTGACAATTAATTGGAATAATACTCTTATAATTAACACGTAAAACAAATTTGGTTTTAGTAATTAATTGATGTACATGAATAAACTCAAATGAACTTTATGTATGCATCCAATTTATTTAATTCATTTATACTAAACTATTTACATGTACAACGATATCACTGTATAAAAGCCGTATATACGGCTTTTATATAACGTAATACTATTTCATTACGACTTATAATCTATCGCTGAGTTTAAAAGTTGACGTGCCTCGGAAAGCCCTTAAAGTTCCTGGTCTTGCTCCTGAACTCTTTGCACTTGCGTCGGATTTGTCATCGGATTATAGGAGTAAAGGAATATAGAGTACAGTCATTGCGTATACTAATCTATCATGAGTATAGCCGCCATTACCGAAAACGATAATCATCATCATATTATAGTAAATAAGAATAGTATGTCTGTTTGGGTGTCACCTAATCACCTTTAGAAAAGCTACTATTTCTATGAAACTTACTAAATAGATATAGAATTCTATGAAGTCGTTGAATGAGGCAGCTTAGTTTTTAAAATAGCAATTAAATTTCGAATTCATTCTACGCATCGCATTATTACTCTTAGCATTATGTTCACAATGCATCTTACTAATATTTATTACCTTATTAAAGTTAAATTCACACTCGTCAAATATCGTGTAAGCTTAACGCGAATAATGTAGAATAATTTTTACTTCACAATTCGTTCCGCGTACTTGACGTTTGTTAGTACGTGGTTGCAGTAGTTTTTGTTGCACGTTTGCCTCAAATAATAAGAACTTAAATTACATTTAAAAATTCAAAAACAATTTTGCCTTTTATGTTTTAATTATTATTCATTTGGGTTTTTTTTTTAACAAACTGTAATGATTATGTACAATTTGTTATTATATAATTTGTTAGTTTCTAGATAACATTATAACACGATGGTTTAAGGACATACATAGAGGACACATGCATATAATTATATATCTCATTTGAGAAAAAACTGAGTTTCTAGTCGGTCCTTCCCGGTAAAATCTACATTGTGCACCGGTGGTAGGCACATTCAATTTTATTTAATAACATTAAAAGTGCTTCTATCTTAACACAACTACTAATATTTACGTATATTCGAATTTTGATTACGAATGAAACAATCGCCCTCAACTATGTCATATATTAATACAGATAGCTACATAATACAGATTAATAGCCTGTAAATGTCTCACTGCCGGTGTAAGTCCCCCTCTCCTTTTTGAGGAGAAGGTTAAGAGCTTAGGCTGTTTCAAAGTAGGTACGTAGCAGATTCCGCTACATGCAGTATTCCTAAAGATGTCTTCTTTCACATCCGAGCACGAGATAAAGATAACGATAAGATAAAAAGATAACGAGATAAATTATAAGTAAATTAATCGTATAAAAATTGAGTGGTGCTTGCCCAGGCTTGAACTCACTGGTTAGAAGCTGAGGATCTTAACTCACGAGTTAAGATCCTCGTCTTCTAACCACTGGACACTCACGGCTCATTATTAAATTTGCTGTCGATTTTTGTTCGCCATTTTTTTTCCTATCAATAACTCGGTGCTAATATTTGAAAATTTAATTAAAAAAAACCACTTTATTTAAAATAAATAGAAATTTTTATTTAAAATACTTGCAGTTTTCTATTTTAAAATCAATTTTATGTTAAAAAATTCAATGTAAATTACAATGTGAGTGAATACGCCTCGTAAGGACATACACGCGTCATACACGAATGTTAAATGTTTCCGGCAGTTAAAGACAATATGACTAGCTTGTTAATGATTATTGTATACATTCGTCGTTAAGTCGTTCGTTTCAACTATCGAAATAATTAATTAAAAAATCGAAATATTCTTTATTCAAGTTGATTGTTTAAAGCACATTTAATATTACAGGATTACATTGAACGTAAAGTTTCAACCGGCTTGGGATGTACATTCTACTGAGAAGACCGGGCAAGAATTTATTCGAATAATTGTAACCAATAGTAAATTTAAAATAAACAAATATTTAAAAAAAATCAGTTATATTTAAGATTTTTGTAAAAATACCTTATTTGATTGAAATGTTACTTCCAAGTTCAAATTATAGTGCAATGTTTTTGACAAACTATAGAGTAACAAAACTAATGAGTGATTAACAAAACTAATTTAGATATAAAGTGACTTGTTTGCTCGTGCTTTTATAAAATATAAGAAAAATTAAACGTTGCTTGAACGCCACTATCCGAGGAATAAAAATTTAATATAAAACTTAATATTAATTCTCATTAAATGTCCTAACTCCCATTAAAAAACCATCAAAGAATTTAAACCCACGGACTTTAGATTTGCTTTATATGCTAACCACTAAACCAAAGGGGTAGTTGACTAGATCAACGATCTGCTATTATGAATTCTTTATATTGTGCCATCGTCAAGCACGTATTGTTATAAATGTTGTTTTATAAAGCAATACTAGGAAAAAAAGTACACATTCTACGTGTATTAAAATTGCATGATATCTCTATAAACTATTCATGAGAATATTTTAAGATTATCTTCATTTTATGTGCGTGTGTGTCACCTTTAATATGTAAGCTAGTTTTTGCGATAGTCTTTTGCGTTGATTTCCAAATATTGTTTAATTTAAAACAGCCTGTCCGCCTATATAACTTATATATCTATGTCTTCATGGTTCATGAAGAATAAACAAAAATTAACTTTTAAATAACATTAAAAACTAGTTTTATTCAACTAATATTCAATCGATCATAAAAAATATATCGGAACTTAATTTTATTCTAAATATTTGAATGGAACTCACTTCTTTCTTCTCAAATCAAACAAATAATGAGATTTATAGGTTAAAAAAAAAAACAAAGATATTTTAATTATTTTGCTAAACTATGATATAATAGCAAATTGACTGTTATGTAATTAAAAGATTTTAAATTCAAGCCCATATTCAAATACAGCGGTCACGTTTACTATTCTTAAAATATTCCAAAATATTTATTCAACAGAACCGGACTAATTTGACCAACTGTACAAAAGCGATTATTGCATAAAACCGTATTATCACAACCGCCATTTCAGCGGTCGTTCATTCAAATGATGTGAATTCTGTTATGCCAGTCACATACCAACAATTAAATTCATTACGATGCGTTTACACAACGTACATACTATGAAATACTGATAGAATCCGTGTCTATGCATCAAATAGTTTATGAAATATTTTATTACATAATATGCAATATATTGCGGAGTTACTTTTATTTGTATATAAAATATGCCCTGACATTTGACATTATGCAGATATTTACAAGTTTCATATGTTAAATTTAAGAGTGGCTGTTGTCGCACTTGTGTTGAAAAAAATGTACAATTTTGAAAATTCTTCTTAAGCTCATATGCTTTATAAAATGTTCTCATATGTCGCACTTGGTATTAGTTTGACAAGTAGAGAGAGCCGTACGAGTGACTTTATATTACAGACCCTTCGACGAATAGGCGACTAGAGCGTAGAAGTCTTCTTTCACAAGTAAAACTAGAGCTTGTAAAGCAGAGCCGAAATGGTAGACCGGACTCTCTCGGTTAGAATATATCTCTTCTCGGCCCGGCAAACAAATGACTTTGGACCGTTGATGTGTGAGGTAGAAGGCGTAAGTCTTCTTAAAAAGGTAAAACTATAGTTAGTATTGGTAGACAGTGGAAGTAGTAGTCTTTATATTACTATGTTATTTAACATCTAGTACCAATAGCTGCAAGAATATATAAGTCGCGAATTTAATTCCTACTATTGCAGATTTCAAAGCATATGAAAAGTGCTTGCTTGCTCAAATTATTTACCACGGTTATGATCATTTTCAAACGTAAGAAATATCGAATTTAAATTGAAAATGAACTTATTTATAAAAACATATTATTAAATAAAATAATGGCAGCCATGTTTTATTGATAATGTTAAACAGCTGTGAACAGTCAATGGTGAATATCTCAACGTAATATCCGAATTTTATTGAATCACATTACAATGATTCCACGCAGAGCTTTAAACGAGTAAAGCTGCTGCTTTTAAATGTAATATTCACTATTTTAAAAGGGATGTTTATTTTTATTTAAAATTATAATTTTATATAATATGCATTAAAATTATTATTTTACAAACAGTAACAGCCTGTTAATGTCCCAATGCTGGGCTAAGGCCTCTTTTTCGATGAGAAGGTTTACTTACTTTAGCTTACCCCACCACGCTGTTCTAATGCGGGTCTTATTTTTTCTTTAATTAAAAACTTTTTTGACCACCACAATGTGTAATAGGAACAAATGGCGGCCATAATGCCTGAAG
This sequence comes from Nymphalis io, assembly GCF_905147045.1. NCBI lineage: Eukaryota > Metazoa > Arthropoda > Insecta > Lepidoptera > Nymphalidae > Nymphalis > Nymphalis io. Next base: position 4,475,891 of record NC_065903.1, read on the forward strand.
GCATTCTTTGCTAGTCAATCTTTAGGCGATAATTAGTAATCAAAAATATACATACATTGAATTGGTTGATACAGATGAAAATCTGCCACATGCAGGTTTTCTGGTGATGTTTTCTTTCGTCACCGAGTACAATATTATTTACACAAATTAAGCACATGAAAATTCAGTGGTGCTGGTGGGTTTGAACTAGAAATTAAGAAATTAAGATTCACGTCTTCTAACTACTGAGCCACCACGATTTTACGATTTGTTTTGTACTAAGCGCCAACATACTAAAGCCAAAGTTTAAGTCAAAATATTAAAGCATTACGCTTACTTATTGCTAATAAAAATCTATTAGATGTACTCCAGATTTACAAATATAGCGAAATATATAGATAGATATAAATATCAAAATAATGTTATCCCAGCCTGCTATTAGAATGTCGAACTGTCAATAAATATGTATTAAATGTGTATAAATAAAAAATAAAATAGAATCAAAACCATCATTGTCATGTTCCTACAATGATATTAACGAATGACTCGACGAGAATATTTTTTATGGAAATTTAACCGTTTGCTTAAATTCATCACATACATAAATGATAGACGTGGCTGCAAAGACAATTGAATGTAACAAAGAAATTATTATATAAATAATATTTTGTCACGAATCATTAAGTAGTCTCGAAAATTATATTTGAACAAATAATCAACAACATAAAAGCACTTTCGTTTGATGGGTAATTATGTAAATAGAATCTAATTTTTATGAAAAACTAGCAAAACCCGCTTCGCCAGCGTGGAATAAAGTTTAACGGAAAATCCTTCAAAATTGCCATTTTAACGTACAAATTGTCTATTTTAATTATACATACAAAATACTTAAATTATTAGTAGTAACCAATGTTTATAATAAAAAAAAGTAGTTTTGATTGTGTTAACTCGAAAATAGCTATATTAACTTAAAAAGCAGCTGTTACTTTGAAATCATAGACGGAAATTTAAATTTTATTTATTTGCATAACTACGAGTAAGCCTAAAAAATAGTGGAACAACAAAGATACGTACGTCAACTTTATATAACTTTAATAGGCTCAACCGATTTTGTTAAAACAAAGACTAAACTATACCTTGAAATACTCTTTATAATTATTTGGATTCGTAATTTTTAGCCGTTTTGATAGATTACCATGAACAGACAGACAAGAATAAAAAAAAATGTTAAGGTTTCGGTAACTCGCAAATAGCTTAACAATAGGCAGTTTTGAAATCACAGACAGATATTTCAATTTTATTCATTTCTATGGATAAAAATTAGAATAATAGCAGGATGAATATAGCAATTCAGTATACACGCTCACAGCAGTTCTGTACATACGTGTGAAGACAGCTTTATAGTATATTCTTCTAGTTTAATTTACAGGACGATCAATCAAATTTTAAGCGACATCAGTACCGTGACCGTTCTCTCGAATGATAAATTAACGTTAATAGATCGGCCATAGACCAGTACCCTTCAATCTAGTGTATATAAAACGATGCATTAGCCTGAATTAAATTAGTTCACTTTTATGTTCATTTGTAATAAGAACTAGTAAAGTAATCGTTGTTTTTTATGACTTTTAATAATTGTTTTATTTAGATCGTTATGTCACTAAATCTGTAAATTGTTTCATAATTGATGTTAACGACTGTCTTTGTTGTTTATTCATGTTAGAATCTTTAATTTCGACGAGTGACTTGTTTTATTTATATGTATGATACAGATTAAGTTAATGCATTCTATGATAATGACGTCCCGTTGACCGATTTCGGCCACGCCAGTCAATCTCAAGAGAGATTAGCCAACTTTGCAGGACATATTATAGTGCACAAGTGTGTGCACAAATATATATGTACTCTCTATTCCCTCACATTCAAATCCAATTTGATGGCAATCCCACACGATAAAGGCATACATACATATTATTGAAAATAAATGAAAGCATTGCCATTCCCGTTGCCACTTTATTCATTATTGCAATTGAAGTCCTCCTAACCGAATTTCGGCTACAGTGGCTTATCTGAAGTACAAGCGAACTGTGCAGCAGATATCTTTAGTTCTCTAGTGTGCAACGCGTATAATGAGTGCAATAATTTTTCCCTCACCCTGATAATCTGACGGAAAGCAAACCGAAACAACCTGAGAGGTATCAAGCGATGCTTTCGGAGGCATATGCATAATTATGTACGTTAATGTTATTTTTTTATAGTATATGTAGGCGGACGCGGCGGAGCAAATGGGCCACCTGATGGTTCGTGGTCGCCAAAGTCTATAAACATTGGCATTGTAAGAACCTTGGGAACTTAAGATGTTATGTCCTTTGTGCCTGTAATTACGCTAGCTCACTCACCCGTCTGCACTGTACTGCTGTTTTGCAGTAGAATATCGCAGTGACTATGAGATCGTATAAAGCCCTACCACTAGTAAATACAATATTTAGTGTTAAGTAGCTATTTAGCATAAACAAGTGGTTCAATACAAGCAGTGAGGTTACAATATAATGCAGAATAATGTTGAGACAGAATACTTTAAACTACCGCTTTCAGTTTAAAAGGTAAGCCAGTGTATTTACAGATACAAATGACATAGTTTTTTTAGTTCCCGACATCTTACACTAAAAATATTAATAAGCAAAGGTATTAGCTTATAAACAGGTAGACTGATAAATTTACATTTTACATACATTTTAAGATTTACACTTATGTAGGATATAAAAAAAATTTCACCCAATTATCAAATATCATATTGTTAACTCTTTTTTTATGGTTTTGTACCTTAATTTTTTTTTGTCTTTGTTTCTTTTTGGTGAATAAAGCTATTTATCATTATTATTATTATTAAAATTTTAATTTTTAGTGTAAAATTATTATTATTATTAAATTTAGTGGTGGTAGGGCTTTGTGCAAGCTCGTCTGGGTAGGTACCACCCACTCATCAGATATTCTACCGCAAAACAGCAATACTTGATATTGTTGTGTTCCGGTTTGAAGGGTGAGTGAGCCAGTGTAATTACAGGCACAAGGGACATAAAATCTTAGTTCCCAAGGTTGGTGGCGCATTGGATATGTAAGGGATGGTTGACATTTCTTACAATGCCAATGTCTAAGAGCGTTGGTGACTACTTACCATCAGGTGGCCCATATGCTCGTCCGCCTTCCTATTCTATAAAAAAAAAAAAAAAAATAGGTTTCGCTAATATCAGATAACATAACCACCGGTTACTTACGTTTTTACTTTATATTTCATGGCTTTGTGCAAGCCTATTTATTGTGTATTAGTCACTCTTTACATGTGTGAAACATCAGAACTGGATTCCAGACTGAAGATACGCAGAGTTAGTTTACATTTCCAGAGGATATAACATCTTAGATCCCATGGTTAGCGCATTCACTATATGTAATGGTACATACTTCTCGATCTCACAGTGTTAAATGCACAGTGTTAAATAATTTTTTGTTATAATAACGATTTTTGTTTAGACCTTTAAACACGTATCACTTCGAAAGAGTATCTGTTTAATTTGTTAATTTTAAGTGTTTAATGATAAATTTATGGTGTAATTATCTCAATAAATAAATACTTATTACAATATCAATATTGACAGAGTAATAATACCATCGGATGGTCAACTTGGCCATCTGTCTATTTGCTATAAAATATACAATGAAGCGTTAATAGCTCAAGGGGTACGGACCTAGCGATGGTTCAATTCAGACCTCTTGGGCTACTGTTGTACCCTCTACACTGTACACAAGCCTTACGCTTAATTGGAAAGGTAAATAGAAATTTAATTAATTACTTCTAAAAACTATATTGACATTATCCAAGACATGTACCATGATTCGGAATCTATAGTAAGGAACGCCGTTGGCGACACACACCCTTTACCGATCACGGATGGTGTCCACCAAGGCTCGGCTCTGAGTCCTTTTCTGTTCAGTGTAGTGCTTGACGTTGTCACAGCGAAAGCCAATGAGCCGTCTCCCTGGCTCATGATGTATGCTGATGATATTGCACTGGTAGATGAGGACTAGCAGGTATTGGAGCAAAAGGTGAACCAGTGGAAGGGTGTGCTAGAGAGGGGCGGTCTGATGCTAAATGTTGGGAAGACCGAGTATATGGCCTGTGGTACGGACCCCGAACCCATAAAGATAGGCGGAGAATCCGTTATCAAGACGTAAAAGTTTAAATACCTCGGGTCCGTACTGCACGAGTCTGGTACAATCGACCATGACGTCAGAGCTCGAATAAACGCAGCCTAGGCCAAATGGCGGGAAGTCACCGGGGTAATCTGTGATCGCAGGATACCGGTGAAATTATAGGGCCTTGTGTACAAGTGCATCATCCGACCAGTTTTATTGTACGGCGGCAAAACGTGGCCAGCGCTTGCGAGACACATTCAGCAACTTCAAGTCGCGGAAATGAAGATGCTGCGGTGGATGTGTGGCGTTACGCGACTAGATCGCATTCGTAACGAGCACATCCGTGGTAGCCTTGGCGTTTGCGATGTAGCGGTTAAGTTGCAGGAAAGCCGTCTGCGTTGGTTTGGCCATTAGCCGCAGACCACCAGACTATGTCGGGAACCGATGCCTGGACTTTGTTGTCGAAGGCCCTAGATCCCGCGGCAGGCCCAAGAAGCGCTGGCTCGATGTTGTGAGGGACGATATGAGAGAGCACGATATCACTAAAGAGGACGCTTTAGATCGGGCAAAGTGGAGGCGTAGATGCAGGAAAGCGGACCCTGGCGTTAGTAGGCTGAGAAAACGCTAGGCAGAAGAAGACTTCTAAAAACTGAAATTGCTTTATATGATATATATATGAGCACTATAAATTATATACATAACGTAATTTATTGCAACATTTTATCTGAATACGCTTTGAAACTATTTGCTTAATTGCTTTGAATTGAAATATTGTGTCAGATCTAAATAAAACAATACGAGTTAATTGTGATTATAACAATATTTGTTTTATTTGTATCCTTGTACAGATTTAAACGATATGTATGTTTCAGATGTTCTATTTGATAGCATACCTCGTAATTCATCGTAATACATATTAATTAGGTAGACGAATGATCAGACGAGCCACCAGATGGTAATTTGTCACCAACTTCCATAAACATTGGCACCGTAAGAAATATTAACCATTCCTTACATCGTCAATTCGCTACCAACCTTGGGAAATAAGACGTTATATTCCTTTTGCAGTTACACTCGCTCACTAATCATTCAAACCGGAACACAAAAATACTAAGCATCCCTATTTGGCGGTAGAATCTGATGAGTGGTATGTGGGTGGTACCTAACCAGATGGGCTTGTAAAAAGCCCTTTTTTATATTATGGGTAGGCGGACGAGTATATGGGCCATCTGATAGTAAGTAGCCACCAAAGCTCATAGACATTGGCATTGTAAGAAATGTTAACAATCGCTTACATCTCCAATGCGCCACTAACCTTGGAAACTAAGATGTTATGTCCCTTGTGCCTGTAATTACACTGGCTCACTCACCCTTCGAACCGGAACACAACAATACTAAGTACTGCTGTTTTGCGGTAGAATATCTGATTAGTGTGTGGTACATACCCAGACGAGCTTGCACAAAGCTCTACCACCAGTACCAGTAATTGTTGCTTATGTTTATAAATAAGGCAGTTTTTATAAGATCGTAATATTATCGCTACAACTAAGTTTGCATCAATGAGAGCTTGTATTGTTTACTTGAACTTTTAACTAACTTCTATAAAAGTTCGGTTTACTGCGGTTTCTATTCTCGGTTCCTTCTTTAATGGAACACGCAGATCCGGTGTATTAATAATAGAACACAATATTAACTGTAAATACGAAATAATGTATTCTCTTCTAATTTAAACTAAGTAGCTTCTTTCAAAATTCATTTTATTTTTGCTATACTAGTTGTTAGATTCAAGCCCCTCCTATGGAATATGTGGAACTTATTCCACATTCAAGCCTTGCTGATATTAAAAATGTTTCACAAAAACCTTCTATTTGACGCATAATTTACAATTTACTGTTAAATGTACTGTTAATTTACAATTACTGTAACAATATTAACTCATAATAATTCCCATTATTTATGTTAGAGGCAGAACTATTTTTTGGTCAAAATTACTTTTGACTGGCGTTACAGTCACAAGTGACAGTACCCAGAAAAAATGACTACAGCACTAAACTATATGAACAATATTAACATATTTTTCTAAAGCTTTCGTTATATTAAAATTCATCCGGAAACGTAAATTCGCTCTAACATTGACAATTAAATGACAAGCAAAATTTGTATTCAGTCAGAATTTCTTAGTATTAATATGTATGACGATATAGTAATTTATTTTTTATAGGCCGTCGTTTGAATATCGAACGACACTCTTGCAAAGTATTATTCACAGGTCGATGTCACCTATAAAAATAATGTCTTGCATTGCCGGAAATCATAAAACGGTAGCATGGAGTTACAATCGAACCTATAATGGGATTAACGGTTAAAACGCTTCGGAAAATTCTTAAACCGATTTGTATGTAGAGGTCATATCTTATCTTATTACTTTTATCGGCATATTAATTATCGTATTAGCCGATTTGACGTATCTTGCATATAAATATGATTGTAACATACGCCCACTTTAAAATATGTTTTCGATCAAGATCAGTTGCAACATTGTTTCAATAATAATTATAACAGTAACGCTGTTTTTGATTGTAATTGAGTTTTTTGTAAATTAAATTCTTATTGGCAGAAATTAGCAGTGTTCTCATTCCTCGGTAAGTAGTTGGACCTGTACTTGGTTTTCTCTAGTCGTATCCGATTGCCGTTCTTCGAACTATAAAAGCTAGGTCGGAATAAAGAGTGGGCCTGGCGTAAACAATTGGACAGCGCAATTTCTTTGCTTTAAAAATTTAAAGTTTGGGTGTAAGTGGCATTTTAAGTAGAAAAAAATGTATACATTAATGGATAATTAATACTTAACTTTAATAATACATACTTGACATATATTTATACCTGTAGGGCTGTTCTATAACTAACTTGAAACTCAGTGCAGAAAACGCCCATGAAATGTCAGAAAGTTAAATACAGTAACAGTACAGTAACAGCCTGTTAATGTCCCACTGCTAGGCTAAGGTCTCCTCTCCCTTTTGAGGAGAAGGTTCTTTCACCACGCTGCCCCAATGCAATCCCTTTTGAGGAGAAGCTTCTTCCACCACGCTGCTCCAATGCGGGTTGGCAGAATACACATGTGGCAGTATTTCAATGAAATTAGAAACATGCAAGTTTCCTCACGATGTTTTCCTTCACCGTCAAGCACGAGATGAATTATAAACACAAAGCCCACTAAAATTCAGTGGTGCTTGCCTGGGTTTGAACCCATGATTACCGGTTGAGATTCACGCGTTCTAACTACTGGGACACGTTCTAAGACAGTGATATGCGACATTAATAATAATTAGAACATTTAAAGAATAACGCATCACATTAGTATGTCACCATACAACATACACACATCACAACAAACATTTCACGGGTAATGACGTTCTTGCAGACTAGCATTGCTAAATACGTTTTTATAACTTAATTATAGTAGGTAATTTGCCCAGATATTCGCAAACAATTTTCTTTGTAAATAAATTAAGTTCAATTACTTGCGTGTTATTTATTCTAAACACACTTTTAGTTTTTATAGTTATAATAAAACTTGCCTCCAATTGAATCGAAACGTAGGCAAGTGAGTTATACAAAACTATGCGTACAATAAAGTCGCCAAGTTTATCATAATTTGTTAAAAATATGCAAAAGTTTTACAAACTTTATTTTTCCATGGATTGATTCATTTATTTGAAGGAGATATAATTTTAAATACTCAGCTTTGAAAGAATATTCCAGAAATACAACTTGTGCTATTAGTACCTTCTGACGCTAACTGATATCTAGTCTAAATTACATTGAAACGAAAAAATTATAATGAACAAAATTAGAAGCAACGATGCAAAGAAATTAATAAAATCCAAAGTTTGACAGCGCCAGGTTTTGTTTGTAGTTCAACAAACGAAAAACCAATCCGACTATCAACCATTAGCACACATGTATTAAATATTCTGGCTTGTTTATTTAAAGCTGTAGATCTACGCTTGTTCTAATTCCCGTACACATAAAACGAACGATTAGAAATAATCCGACGCGACGGCTACATGTAATTGTGTCAACGCTACGCGTTTCATAATAATAATAGGTTCTCTGGAACTAAAGGTCGTTTAGAATTAACACCTCGTATAGATATTAACTAGAATCGTGATCATAAATATTAGTCTCGTGTCAACTATCTCGATTGACTGGTATTACATTTTAATGGACTAAAAAACATATCGAATCGACGCGTGATCGTAATAAATTGCGTGCATTGATGTATGCTAGCGATACGTTTGCCGTCGCAGGGGTACTATGAGATATTTCTTCCAATACATTATATTGCAGATATTGTATTACCTTTATATAGAAGTTCATGTGCTGATGGTTGAACAGAATTTAAGTTGAGTGCCTCGTTGGTCTAAAGACTAGATATAAATCCGCAGATTCCTAGGTTCTGATTTCAAAACCCAAGTCAGGCCTAAAAAGTTATTGGGTTTTTCTTGCGAACAGTAACAACCAGGAGTCTGAAAGTGGGAAGTGTGTACACTCCCGTGCTTCGGAAAATATGTAAAGCCGTTGGTTCTGCGCCTGAACTCTTTCCGTCCTGTGGGATTGCCATTCCATCTGATTATAAGAGTGAGGGAATAGAAAGTGTATCTGTGTTCGAGCAAACACTTGTGCGCAGTTGACTAATCACTCTTAAGATTTGGCGGCCGTGGCCGAAATCGCTAAGGAGGACATCATCATGCTACAGTGCTTACTATCAGCGAATTTGTGTTGTAACAAGTTAGTGAGCTAAATGGATAAACCGATTTCATATTAGATGTCGGAAATAGGAATTTTTCTAATTCATATACAAATATGAATTAAAATAATAAAATAACTGTCGAGAGATGTGAAATTCATTTCATAATATAAAGGTGCAATAAAAAAGGATATTGGAGTTTCTTTCATCAACATATGTTAAAATGAATATTAAAATTGGTATAAATATATTAAAATATGTACGCTCGTTTAAAATTGGTTGTAAAATTATAAAATATACATAGCTATTTTGTAAGAATACGAAACACCCAAAGTACGATCGTGAAATCTTAAAAAGTGATATGCGATTTTGACTATAATATTTTAATGTTAAAAGGATACATGGATTAAAATATCGTTCGTTTTCAACATTTCGTACATATAATAATACTTTTCGCCTGCGGATTCACTAAGGGGTGCTGGTTGTATGTATAAAAATGGGTTCAACCTTGGGGTTCAAGCTTGCTTTATACCAAATTTCATGAAAATAAAGTTTAGCCGTGAAAGCGTAACAGAACGACAGAGTTACTTTCGTATTTATAATATTATTTAAGCCAAACAGCAATAGTGGCGCATTGGCACTGTAAGGGATGGTTAATATTTCTTAGTATGCCATTGTCTATATACATATATATGGGTGTACAAATAAGTTTCCACCCTTTTTTATCAAAATCGGTTAAATCTCATCATTTGTGCTTGGCAGAGAGCCTCTGTAATGATTTCGTTCGATTTGAACAACTCATAGTACATGCCACCAACCTGGACCCACCAAATACATAACAAGACTTTTTTTCTATAAATATTTGGCTTCGCTGTCGAGTTTGAAGCATTTCCACGTGGTCCCTAGGATTTCCTCTTCTTTAGGCTATCATAGTGGATCAATTTTTCATCATCGGTGTCTATACCATGCAAAAAACCCTTGTGTTTATGCCTAGCAAACAGGATTTCTCACGTGGAGAATCGGCGTTTAATGCTTAACAGCTTCAGTTTATATGGAACCCAATGCCCTGGCTTCCGGACAATTCCAAGCGATTTTAAGCGATTTGAAATTGCTTATTGAGTCACTCCTAATATGAGTGCAAGTTTTTTTGCGTTCAGCTTTGATCTTCTTACAATAATACCTCCAATTCCATATATTCGTACACTTGCGGCCTTCCGCTGACTTCTTTGTCTTCGACCTCAAACTCACCGATCTTAAACTTTAGAAAGCACTCCCAAAAACTTTTTTTTTACTTATAGCAGCCTTTTCATGTACTTCATGTACAAGCGAAAAATGTAATTAAATAATAAAAATAAGTAAATGAAAAATTCCCGCAAATGACGCTTATATGGCTCAAAATTGGACACTTTCGCACGTAGAAAACTATGTAATGCTGATACAAATTCGCTAATACGACGAAATCGCAGTATTGCTGGATATCAAATCTTACGATAAGAAGATTTACATTTGAATAATTTCACCTACAATTTACGGGTGGAACCATCTTTTGTCAAACGGCGGAAACTTATTTGTACACCAATATGATGTAATGATAATAAAGACGCGTGTAACCATCATTGGCATCATGAACACCGATCGTTTTATCTATTATATACTTTATGCCGATGTAAATGATAGTGATACTCATCTACACGCTGCCATCGAGTAATAAAGCAATATGCAATGTTTGTGTAGAGCGATTGAGGGAGCGTAATTACAAGTCCCGATTCACTCTAGCTTTAATATTGACATTGCAAATATACATCGTATTTTTGTTAAATTAAAAAAAAATTAATAGTTTTAATACTCTATTTATAATAAATTTATAAATGTTTATGAGCATTCACCAAAAGCGATAATATATATTATATCTGTTTGTTTTATATAAGTAAAGTATAAATAAATACGTTTTAAAATTATTTAGTTAACTTTATGATATGGTATATTTAGTAAAGTTTTTTTTTATTATTTATATTCCTTCCATTTAAGTGCATTAAAAATTATTTTTCAGATATTATATTAAAATTATTATAATTATGCGGATCCTATTTACACCATTTTTAAAGTAGAGCTTAAAATACTTTCTTCTTTTTAATTCCTCGCATAAGAAAGAGAAAAAATAAAAGAAAGAATAAAAATATTCCTAATATTAGACGTACGAGTATTTTTTAATCATGTTATATATTCAACAACATATCTCCAATAAACGTTTTCTGTGTACTCTGAAGCGGTTACAAGGGAAATATTTAAAGCCAACGGCCACATACCTTCGTGTTATCGTAGTTTATTTCACACGGTTTCCAAACTGTGCATGCTTTTCGACCAGTTCAAGTAGACACCTCGTGTCTTCCTCGGTTCTTTGAATACGTAGGGAGCTAGGGTTTAATGGGGTGTGTTGGGTGTCAAGTTGAAGTGGCTACTACTCGGCTTGTAGGGTAAGGGAGTACATCTTTACGATCCTCGATGTGACCGCAGCGTCCGTAAACACGCTCGATGCTCGATTTTACGCGCGCAACATAGTTTAATATTAATTTAGTTGGAAGGTCTTTCTTAATACAATAATGTAAGATCAAGTTTCAAAACTTCATTTAGTTCAATGAAATTGTTGCTAATATAGTTAAGATAGAATTAGGATAGATGAGTATTTAGTTTAATATTGGACCTTGGTTATTGTAGATTAAGAAAAAAAAAAAACAAAAAAAAAATTCTATAATACAAGGACCTTTCTTTTTTATTTTGTTTTAAACAAATATATAAGACCGGATTATTCGTGATAAATCAATAACAATCCCCGTAATACTCTTTAACGCTCATTGTAGATACATGTTTGGATATCATATTTATTTTTTTATATTCACATTTTAAAAAATCAATGTTTATTCGATAATAAATCTTCAATATAAAAAAATAAAAATAATAATAAATTGTTTAAATGTCTCATAGATATTTAGGTCATATTCTCTTATTTTTTTTAATTTAACAGTTTTTAATTTTACTTCAAAAGAGCTGAGATGGCACAATTTTAGAAGATAGGAATGTTAAGCGATTATTATGTGTTCAAAATCAAAATCAAAATATTTTTTATTCAAATATATTTTTACAAGTACTTTTGAATCTTCAAGCTCTACCACCGGTTCGGAATGTGGATGAATGAATTCTACTGAGAAGAACCGGCAAGAAACTCAGTAGTTACATACTAAGTGTATGTAATTAATACAAAATTGTATTTTTCGAGCATAAGATCCAGCAATCATTTAATCCACGAATTTTTGTCCGACATATATTCAGTAACAAGCTTTACTAATAAGATTATTTTAACTACTAATTGAAGCCAACTAATTGTGGCAACTCAAGTATAGACTGCGCATATTATATATTATAAAAATTCGTATACTTAGCCCTAACAACGATTGATTAGCTTTATTAAGACGGAAGCTTGGAATGGGATATTAAAAGCCTGTTACTTTACTTTTTTTTTACAGCTCATCTTATTCAGAACAAACACAAGGATATAGTTATGGATATCTCATGGATCTGGGTGGTTGCGGTCACCACTGCCACTGTGAGAATTGTAAATGATTACTATTGTAAATGTTGTAACATTAACGTACTTTCAACCATGACCTAAAATATCTGACCGGCCCTCGTTATATCCTTTCCGCCCGTAATTACGCTACCTCAGACACTCAAATCTGTAAAAATATTATGAAAATCAGTTTAATGTAGTAAGCATGAATTAAATAGTATAAAATATAAACTACACTTTATTGTTGCCACCAGCAATATTGTTTGCAAATGTTACAGCCAATCAAGTGGCTGGATCTAATTTAAACTATTGTATAAGATTTGACCCACCCATAATGTGAAGCTAAAAACACAGTTCGTAAAAAATATTTCACAACAATACACAACTGTGTTTAAAGTTTTTTTTTTGCACTATTTTTTTATATTTCTGGGATGGCAAATGACTCTACTCCACCTTTCACAAAATGGTGACACATTCACTAAAACGTTGCATTGAAATTTGATTTTGAAAAACTCTTATCGCACGCCAAGAAAGAAAGTTTTTAAAAAGTATCCTATATTCTATTTATTTGTACAAATAAATGATATTAATGTGTTTGTGTGCGATTTTAAAATATTGGTCTCATGTTAATTTGCGAGTAATCAAAACCAACTACCTAATTTTATTTTCGTTTAAGCAAAAACAACGCTAAAATAACCAATTATCCAATTAAATCAAATAATCATTTTTTTATGTCAATAAACTGAAATATGATCTTACAGAATGTGGTATTTCGGTGAATAAAGGTATGTATTATATATTATCAATAAATAATTGTTATATATCGCGTTGTTAATGGTTGTTCTTTGTCAGTGAAATTACAAAATATATACATTTATATACCTTTTTATAGCATAGTATATTGTTTTAAAAATTCTATTAAAACATCGTTTTTATTAAATACATGTTATAATGTTGACTAGGTTTTATGATCGACTAAAAAATTAACAACTAAAGCTATAACAGAATTGCGCTGTAATTGCTCAGATATTTAAAAAAAAACTTTTACTACAACCAAGGTCATTATCCTGATCAAAATATTTTTAAATATTTGATTATTTCTATATATTCATATAAGTGTAAGTTTTTTATATGAGGTTTTTGCACGCAGAAATATCCTATTCATGTTGCAGAATTTTAAACGATAAAATGGACATGTGAATTTCGCTTGGGTATTTTTAAATGGACGTGGCGACTTTATTAAATATTTTTGAAACGTTTTATCACAAATTCCTCATTTCAAAAACCTGAACTTAAAAGTAATATTTTCGTATAAAAACTATTTGAAAAATAGTAATTAAATATCTGATAATTTTAAAAATTATATACAATTTTATTAGATGCTTAGAAGGTTTAAAAAATATTGACACTATAAAGTCGATTAATATGCTGTATAAAGGATGCTTTATACATATCAATGACAATTGGCATTGGTTATTGACAGGGAGACGATCACATAAAAGAATGTCAACCAGGTTAGGAAAGTTATATGTACACCTAGAGGAATATATGCCGTAGATTAGTAATGCAAGAAGGAAAATAACTAGATGAATGTTGGGATAATAAAAAAATTATAGTCGGAATTCCGTGAATTTGTGGTATTCGATTTGTATCGCCCACATTGTATTTTCATATTCAGACAAACATACCACCTGGTGTAATTTTTTTAAACGTATCTACGTCAAAGGTGAAAATTTATCTAAAAAGAATTTATATCTGCCAACTTGCAATTTTAAACAAATGAAATTATGAATTATCATAGCAAACGTCCTAAGTTTACAGAATTCTACTATTCACAGTAAAATTTTCAAAAATATATTGTATCATATTTACTAGTGGTAGGGCTTTGTGCACTGGTGGGAGGGCTTTGTGCAAGCTCGTCTGGGTAGGTACCACCCACTCATCAGATATTCTACCGCAAAACATAATTACTTGTTATTTTTGTGTTCCGGTTTGAAGTGTGAGTGAGCCAGTGTAATTACAGGCACAAGGGACATAAAATCTTAGTTCCCAAGGTTGGGGGCGCATCGGTCATGTAAGCGATGGTTAACATTTCTTACAATGCCAATGTCTATTTTCGTTGGTGACCACTTACCATCAGGTGGCCCATAAGCTCGTCGGCCTACCGATACTATAAAAAAAATGTATACAGGGAAAATTATCCCCATGTCAAAACTCTATGAATAGGTAGCTGATATATAAATTTCAAATAAATAACTAAGTTTAATTTAAGCAGTGCCGATGGAGTAGCATATATTTATAGCCTTGGAGAATTATTTTCTGTCGACATTCATGTATACCAGAAAACTTTACGAACACTCCCATAACGTTGATTGCCGAGAGCGATCTCTAGGGGACAGTTAACTTCACGAAAATTATCGTTATGAAGCAACATACATACGTGTTAAATTAAGTTTCTGTTAACATTGAGTTTAAACATGCTTGCAATATGTAGTAAAATGTATAAAAGAATTAAATTTAGTCTAATAACTTAATTTCGCTTAAAAATTTTGTAAAATAAGTAATAAAACATTGTCATTTTTGAGTAAGTAGGTTTTTAATTAAATATTTTTAGTTTGTTGTTATCTTCAATATATATAAGAGATCACAGGATGTTAGTTAGATTGGTAGATATTATAATAGTGGCATTTATTAGTAGGTGAGACGGGTAGTAGACGGGTATGTGGGTGGACCGGTGGATGGGTGAATGGTAAACGGGTGGATGAGTAAATTTGTGAACAGATAATATACATAACATTAGCAATGATAATATAATCTAAAAATTGTATAGAAGAAGTCAGCGAACAAATGAACAGACGCGAAAACAAACATTGTTTTATAAACCTGTGAATAAAAAATATATAATATAGGAAATGACGGTTGCGTGATATGCAAAAATATAAGCGGACAACCCCCGGCAGAAAAATATTAAAATTTAATTGTATTTTTATAGTTAGGTTTTTGGTTAAAATACTTTTTTTGCTTGAAAATTACAAAAGTACATGAATAATATTGACTTAGTAAAGCATCTTGCTTATCAAAAGAGCTATAAATAAATAATATTTACGACGTATATAAGCGCAGACTTTTATAACCATGCCATATATCTAAAATAATTGACTGCATTAAAACTAGCATATACATAAACATATGTTTTAATATACTTGTAAATGAATTAACCGTTTATATATAGGTATTCTTACATATAATCGTGTTCATTGACTTATTCTTAAAATATGGTATAAGATAAACTATAACCATTTTCATCTGTTTTTTTTAATGCGTGTGTCTGCGCTGTTTATTTACAAAATATTCTGCCAATGTTACGAAATATTGTTTTTTTTTTATATAAGAATTATTTAAATTAGGGTTTTGTGTAAGTAAATAAAAGCGTAACTAATAAAAAGTTGTAGTTGCTTTGACTACTGATATTACAAATTTTGTTAAAATATTTTAATAGTTTGCTTGTTACGCTTTCACGTGTTAACTACACAACCGATCATCATGAAATTTTGCATACATGTTGGGGTTTAGAAAAAGATAAATCATTTACCCCACATCATTATCACGCGGACGAAACCGCAATTATAAAATAAATAAATATTTAATCAAAGCAAATGTTGCCATAGCAAAAAAAAACACTGAAATATTCTAAAATATTTATATACTTAGTTAGTTTTCCAGAGTTATAATTCCTCACCATAATGGTTTTTTTAAATTTATCTATATATTATATAGTTTAGGTTTTGGTTTTTAACTTTGTCTATATAAATTGCCTTACCTGAAATAAACGCAATTATTAACAAAAAAATATATTACGCTCGAGCGAAACTCGATTGCCCAGGTTCTACTTAAAACAAAATGAAAAATATATGTAGGCACCGTACTGTAATTGCATGTCGCTTTTCGAGAAAATCTCATATCAACTGTATTTTGTGTCACCGGACTCTATACGGAATTACCAAACGCAATTCCATACAGACTCCATTTTAAGAATCTAATTAAAATGTTATTTCTTGGTTTCTTACAATTATTTTTATCAGTCTGGATGTAGTTGTAAAAATCAATATATCAATATTTTGTTACAGAAAAGAACAATAAGGTGGACTGGGAGGTTTGCTGACGTGTGCCGCGTAAAATTTATATGAGTTTTTTTTTTTCATGTAACAGGTGGCAAACGAGCAGGAGGCTCACCTGATGGAAAAAGAATACCACCGCCCATGGACCCCTGCATCCCCCGAGGGCTTGCAGGTTCGTTGCCCGCCGTTTTTATATTATTATATGTATTACAATATAATCGATTTATGTAGACCATTATTCTACCTGCGCGAAGCCGGGACTGGTACTTAGTATCTAATATAATATATTATTGTTGTAACTTTGCCAAAAAATAACGTACAACACACAAATGTGTTACTTTTTTAATTTTTTTGAAATTATTCTTTAAAATAAAGTAATACTTATATTATTGATAAAAGAACGTAAAAGCCAAACTGAACTGAATCTAAAAACGAGATGCCTTTTAAACTGTCTTGATGCCCAAGACGGTAGAAGAAGAATCTATTATAAATTTTTCTTTAATATTTAATATGAAAAGTTCTTTTTGAATTTAATTTCAAATCATTTAAACGCTAGACGAGTGCAGACAGGGAGTACAGCTTTACAAGAATATATATCTCATAGTGAAATTATTAATTTTTAATAATTGCACGCGTTTGGTTCAGGTTACTTATTAAAAAAAAAAATAACATGCAACAGGCTCTTGCGAAGAACGTTTGAGATTATTTAAAATAATCCAGCTCCAGTGCAGATTGATTGATATACATGTGGTAGAATTTCATCCGATACATGCATACAGTGCAAATCATATATATTCCTAGGTTTATAGTTTTATAAGATACTAATGTATAAAGGTATTGCGGTACCCTTAAATATATTGAGTATGGGTAATGATGATAACGTAAGCTTAGATATTTTTATATTATAGTTACGCACAAATGGCCCACCTGATGGTAAGTAGTCACCATCGCCCATAGACATTGAAGATGTAAGAACTATTAATAATTCCTTACATCGCCAATGCGTCACCAATCTTGGGAACTGAGATATTATGATTTATAGTGTGCCTGTAGTTAAACTGGCTATTTCACCCATCAAGCCGGAACGCAATAATACTAAGTATTATTGCTCAGCTGTAGAATATCTGATGAGCGGTTGTTACCTACCCAGACGCTTACACAAAGCCCTACCACCCAGTTAGAAAAATAAAAATCATATTTATTTAACAGATTTAAATGGACTTGGATCACCCTCGAAAACGTTCTAAATTTAATCAATGTAAATTGAACATCACATAAAAATAAATCGAAAGGACATAAATAAATCAAAGTCACAACTAATTCTCGTATTAATGACGGTACTAACTTTAAGAATTAAGTCTTTTAATATAACGCGGTAATCCCGTATTCGGTGATTACTATCGTAATGTATGCATATGTAATGTTGTCCTTGTAGGTGATTACTGATTAGAGAGTACATTAAGCGGTCCCAAGTATCATTAGCTGTAAGCGACTGTGAAAGTCAGTAGAATAATTATTGTATCTTATTCATAAATGTGGGTGATTATTGTGTAGAATATTAATACGCTTAAAATGAGTGCGAGAAAGCTTATCTGTGTATAAGTAATTTAATTTATCAACTGCCTCGTTGGTCTATATATAAGGCCACTGACCCGAAGGTTCTGGGTTCAATTCCCAGGTCGGGCCAATACAAAGTTATTGGGTTTTTCCGTTAGAAAATTCTCAGTAGCAGCCCGGGGTCTGGAAGTTGAAAGCGTGTACATACCCGTGCCTCGGAAAGCATGGAAAGCCGATGGTCCTGCGCCTGAACTCTTTCTGGTCATGTCGGATTGCCGTCCCATCGGATTATGAGAGCTAGGGAATACAGAGTGCACCTGTGTTTGCGCACACACTTGTGCTTTTGCACAAGTCATTATACTACTGCGCAAGACATATTATTATAATATGTCCTGCGCAGTTGGCTAATCTCTCTTGATATTAGCCGCCGTGGCCGATATTGGTCTGGTGGACCATATTTTAATTTATATTTTTTGAATGTATACACGTTTGCTATTATATATGTATAATTTCAAGTCTCCCACCCGTATACAAACTAAATACATGCAACAATAGGACTTAATAAAATTACATACAAAAAGATAAATCCACTGGACAAAATTTGACTCCAATATGGGTAGTTAAGCAACAATCACGAACACGGCAGTAAAAGACGTTTAATAAAAGCGAACATTTACGCATCTCAGTATTGGACACGTTTCAACGTCAGAGCAACCAAAGTTGTAATTAGCAGCTCCTGAAACAGCAAATTAAACGTCCTTCCGTGTGACAAATTTACGTGAGACTGACGCTTTGCGTGGGGAGCGATTTGGTAACTAAGCGATAAATTCAAAAATAGAATAAAAATAGCACATAACCATAATTACGAATCAGATACTTATCGTTATATCTGAAATGAATGCAACTGATGTAACGATAGATAACAAAATACGGGACACGAATATGCAAGCTAAGCCCGCCCGGCGCTACTGACACGAATCCTGTTGGTCACAGCAATCAAAGTTGTAATTAGCACTGAAACACCAAATTAAATGCCCTTTCACGTGACAAATTTACATGAGATGGCCAGCTTTGCTCTGGGGTATATTCGGTAACTAATCGAAAAACGCATCTGCGACCAAAATTAATCGAGATATTACAGTAACAGCCTGTGAATGTCCCACTGCTGGGCTAAGGCCTCCTCTCCCTTTTTTTGAGGAGAAGGTGTGGAGCTTATTCCATCACGGTGCTCCAATGCGGGTTGTTGGAAAATCGAGATACTGACTTTAATTAATACTTATATTTCTTAACTCTAATATCATAGAAGCTGTCTGAGAAGAGTGTTGCTCAAATATTTTTGCCTTTATTATCACACACTTTTATGGTTTACGTACACCGTTTGAAATACATATTAATGTACATTTTAAATATATATTAAACAACAATTGTTGAAAAAATAAGAAAAATCCCCCTGCCTTTCTTTCACCTCTCTTCCCAGGTCTGAGGTACTGCTTTCCGAACCAGTGGTAGATGTTTGACAATCAATAAATTAGTGAATTGATTCTATATTAAATAAATATTTTCATTTTGAGTTATAATACAAAAAATTGAATTTTTAAAAATAAAAGGAATCATTTCATTTCAATAGTCGCTTGGAAATATTTTAGATCCATTAACATGAATGCAGTATTTAAAGTGTCCGCAACACGTTTCGACGTGGTTGCTATTAGCAAAGTCGTAATTAGCAGCTAGTGACACAGAATATTAACCGTTCTTTCATGTGATAAATTTACGTTAAACTGTTTCCACTCCCGTATTTTATTTCATATTTACTACCAACTACTAACATAATTACTACTACTACCTCTAGATCGAATTTATCTATGACCTTGAGTTTTGATGTATTGTATATCCAATTCGCACTTAAGAAGTAAACTATTAACAACAAGTATCTACTAGATTATAGTGCATATATTATTCTCAATCTAAATGTAAAATATAAATTCGCATATTTATTGTAAAATATAAATTATTACATAACCAAGATTGTATTTTCGACCCTGCTTGCGCAAAGCATCTGAATTTGTTGTGATTCGTCGATCGTTGATCATGTGGTTAATTTGTGTTTATAATTCATCTCGTGCTGAACAAAACGTTGTCAAGAAACCTGCGCATTGTATTGGATGACAGTCTCTCATATGTGTATCTACCGGTATTCCCAATGCAGCAGCGTGGTAGAATAATCGCCAAAACCTCTCTTCAAAATGGTACAACACAGCTGCGGGGCATTTAGAACTGTTACTTTTTAATTTTATGCGCATAATATGTCCTTGACAATGTAAGGTCGTTAAAATGATAAGTAATACTATATTTAAAAAATTATTTACAACAATGGAGTGTCATCAATATCGGTATCAAAATTTGACCGAAGCAATAAATGAACGATAAATTTATAGTTCATTGATTCCATTATCGATTCATTTCAATGCATTTGTTACATTCGTAACGGTCGCTTGCATAACTTATATATTGATGACTTAAATGTAGCTATAATCATCTTTGAATAGAAAATCAAACTGTAAATGCATTTAATTCGTATTATTGTAGTTGAAACATACTTGGTGGTAAGGCTTTGCCAGTTCATCTGGGTTAGTACCACTCATCAAATATCCTACCGGCAAACAGCAATACTTAGTATTTTTGTGTTCCGGTTTGAAGTGTGAGTGAACTAGTGTATGTGTGTGTGTAAATGGAAAGAATAGATATTTTTTTGTACAGCGTCAATGTGTATAAATGGTAATGATTACTTATAATCTGGTGGCCCACGAGCCCGTCCGCCTACCTATATTATAATCATTTGCGTACATATAACATAAAATTCCTAATAAAGCTGAACTCGTTTCGGAATATATTAAAAATTCTATAGGTTATATTGGTATTCCACCAAGAGATCCTAATAAGAAGAACTGGCTAGAAACTCAGTTATAACGCTTTTTTCATCATTTATATACAATAAAATTGTTTTTTTTTTTTCTTTATACATATGTAGTAGAAATTCGTAAAGAGTATATAAATGATACACTGAATATGGAAACATTCATTCTTTATAATTTTTATGTATTGGGAAATATCATAAGTCAACGAAAATGTCATACTTAATGTTTTTAATATTTCATATCAAAATAATTAACGAGTGTTTTAAGAATATTACCCATTTATATTTAAGTGCGGTGATGTGGCATTTTCAAATGTAGATGCGTGATATTTTGGAAATTAGACGTCTAATTATCATTATATTTCATTTTGCATCACAAGTATCGGTTTTATGTTTCGTGGACGGGTAATTAAGTAGATAATTAAGCAATCATTTGTGAAATATTGACCTGTTATTCTGTGGTTCAACGTGACAAACAGTTAATACGTTTCAGTGGTTATTTTACGTTACTTTTATCGTAAATTTGTGTTTAAGTGAAAATTATGATAATATATATGATATAATTCGTATGTAGGTAGGTCACAATTAACTTTCAATTAAAATTACTTATAAAAATGTACTTTTATTATTGTTGTGAAGTTGTTTGTTTCTTTCCCACGTTTTACTCAGATCTGAGGTGTTTATTTCCGAAGCGTTAATACATTTTTAACAATTAGAACACAAGCAAATGTAACGCTTCCATATTGAACAAGGATTTATACTTCGACATTGAAGTAAGCCACAGTTTGAACTGAATATAATTATGAGTAACACATCTGCGTGCATTACGATTGTGGTTATATTTTCAGTAAGTACCCTCTGAATATAAAATGTATCGGTTTAAAAGTTACATTTTCAATGAGTTAGTGAATACGTGAACAGACCATTAGAAACAACGTTAAACATGTTGTCTTTTCGACCTCTGCATCCAAACTAATAATAATATAAATGCAAAACTAAGATTATTTTTTCTTTGTTTGTTCCGTTTTCAAATTTTAAGTACTCAATCGATAATCATGAAATCATCTAGGTTAAAGTCCCTCCTCTTGCGTGGGGATGTCACTGGCAGAAACTGATAATATATAAGTGAAAGTGAAACTGTACGCTATTTTTGGAGAAAAATAGCTTACGTTAAGAAAGCTTAGACATCTGCTCACAAGAGTTTATTCAAAGAATACAAATTATGAATAATAATATATTTAAATCATATATATAAAAATTAGTAACCTTATTTTCGATACTAGTAATTTATGACAAGTTAAAACAATCATTTTACTATCTTAACGCGATGTTCCCGAACTCCTACACCGTTATTTATATACAATAATATGTATACGATAAGCAAATCCAAATAAACGTATCTGTTTTGAATATTTCATTGTATTTATAGAAAAATTAAACATAATTAATCACCATTGGCCTCTATAGCGCTCGGCTTACTGACCCTTGGGTTACAAATACGTACTCAGTGTTGCATACATTCTATGCTATTCAAATATAACAAGTTATATCAATATTTACACTTCTCTTTCAATAAACTCGCTCTTAAACGAAAGAGAAATTGATTGTAACATATCTTAAATAACAAACTTAAACGCAAGTCATCGAACAACAAAGGGCTTGAATAAAAACGCGGCAAGTTTAAATTCATACAAAACAAGACAAAAGGAAACGATCCTAATAAGAAATGAAACTTTTTCAATATCCCTCGAACAATGGTCCCTCCTTTTTATTCCCTCGTTCGAAATCACCGGAGACACTAAAACCGATATCTTCCCGAACGTTATATAGCATTCAAAAGCATTGGGTGCGAGATATAATCTAGGTCCACAATGCACTTTTCATTTCCGTGGATCATACACACACGCATTTACGCACACTAAACGACAGTACGAAAATACTCAGTGTGTATCGTCCCATATTCTAGCTCATCTCGCTGGGTTTACCGTATCGGTTCCAGACGAAATTATGTCTAATCGGGATGAGAGAAAGTCGCTTTTCCCGTTTAAGTCGTATCGCATTGGAAGGGCGGTCGTCGCGTAAGCTACGGGCCACGTGCACCTCGACAACTTGCGCTTAGTTCTTCACGAACTGTGTGGGAGGTTAGAACGCTACATGAATTATACGAGCATGTGTCGTCAATGTCATGCGCCTTAGCGTGCGTTCGCGAAAAAGCGCTTTCCGCTATCAACCCGCGGGTGTCGACCACGTGATTTTGACAGTCAATGTAAAAAGCCGGTCTTAATAATGCAGTACGCTTGAAGCGGTGAAAGTGTTTTTATTACTGATAATATAATTAATTAGCCGGCGATGTTTTGAACGATGACCGTTTAGATCAAAGGATTAAGATCAAAGGTGACACTTAAATATTATCACTACGTGCAATATGGAGTGTTTCCGGTAAGTGTTTCGAATTGTTTTTAATTATTTTTTAATTTTTCTTTTGTTACTTTGATTCAAATATGATACTGATTATATTGAAGATAATGTTGTACTTAATTTTCTGTATAACTTCAATTCATAGTAGTAATTTATATTCTTCCAATAAAAATCTTCAGATGCGAAAAATATACGTTTTATAATTAAGTTTTTTAGATGTATTTGTTGTGAGTTATTTGAAAGTTTCATACAAATAATTACCTATTATATTATAGTAAAAGGATTATTTTTAGATGTCTTAAAACAATCGATAAGCTATCTATAACCGACTAAGAATTTTAATGAGCTATTTCGTCCTGAACTCATTGTTTATGGATAGATAGAACACTGCGCATGCGTGGTAATATGTCAACAAACTCGGGGTTAGGTTGCTATGTGTTGCAATTAATTATTTATTACCAATACACACGATTATGTAGGTCTTCTATATTTAGTCGTATTAATTCTTCTATTGTTACATACTGTAATATATTGTGCTAATAATTTACAATGTTGTATATATAATACGAACGAAATTCAAATACACAAATTATAAAAGATCAAAAGCCTAACATCATTAATTTTATTCTCACGCACACATACGCATTAGTTACAACTACTTGAAATTATTTTAGAAACATTGCTTGAATTGGCAAATACGTAAACCAACACAAATAAATTTAACAGGTTCATTAGTCTTGGAGATACGAGCGAACAAATGCTCGTTTAAATAAATTGTTTTTAATTAATTAAACACTGTCCTTTCTTTGTAGTACATTGATAAAGGATAAATAAATCTACATACAATATATACTTTACTGGCTTTGTATGAATCATTCAATTAATAATTCTTAGACACACGATTCACAAAGGTCATAAAACCAGTAGGCGAATTCAGTTATTAGAATACAGTTAGAATTATATAATAGCGAACTCGCAAGCATTGCATTGTGTGTAATGAAAAGTGTGAACCGAATATAAACAATAGTATTAAATATATATTCATCTTTTTTTAATAACTCAGAAAGAAGATACGTGAGTACAATATGGTGGTCATATTTTTTTTTATATAAATAGTTTTTCATTGACAAAACAAAGGACTTAAAAATTAAAGTTTACTATATTAATATAAGCTTATTTATTTGTGATTAAAGAACACATATGATAGGGTTTAAATCATGAGTAATTATAATAGCTTCAGTGAGATTTTATTACGGGAAAATAAAAAGTTTTTATTTATTAACTGTGCGCGCATGCGGAATACGAATGAATCATTGATTGAATCCCCCTATAGGTAAAGATATTTTCGAACTATTTACTAAAAATATTATCAATATAACTAACTCTCTCTATGTAAATATATAATAATTTTATAACATTATTATATAGTATTTTATTTTAATACTGCGTGAAGCTACTAAACATTTATTTGTAAGAAGAGTATGAAATATGAATAGCCCACTATTCAAAGGCCTCGTTTCCTTTTGAAAAGAAGGCTTAGAACGTATTCTATACCGCCGCTCTAGTTCGGGTTGGTGGGTACACATGTGGCAGTATATGTAGACACATGCAGGTCATTGCGATGTTTTCCTCGAACGAGATGAATGATAAACACAAATTAAAACGTAAACGCAGTAGTGCTTGTTTTATTTCTATGTGCCAGATAATCTCGACTCGATGTTTATTTGTTATAGAATTGCATGAATCTTAACCGATGATCGCGGGTTCAAACCCAATTTTCATGTGCTTAATTTGTTTCCAACTCGCATTGGAGCACCATGGTGGAACGAGCTCTTAACTTTCTCTTCAATGGAAGAGGAGGCTATAGCCAGTATTACTATTAATGTCCAACTACTATGATACCAATGATACCCCTAAGCTATATTCTTAACACTTTTTGGAACAGTAAACGCATATAGACGTCTTAACAAATTACTCTACTTTTGTGTCCCGTGTAAGATCGCTTGACAATTCATAAGTCTATTTAAATAAAAATATTTTGATTCGATTAATTGATAACTATTTAATTATTTATACAATAGCTTTTTAATATATATTTGCATATACTTAAGGCATCAACTTATTATTACAAATATTTATAAAAGTATAAAAAAAAAATCTAACTTCAGTGTCTGTGCTTTGTTTTACTACTTTTTGTTTATCAGTTTTAAACGATGTAGACATGCATAGTTATCAAATATTTACTGACATCTTATCCTAAGAAGCTTTGCTTGATATGAAGAAAGCAATAAGCAATATCATTTGCTAATTACAAGTATACAGCGGCATCTTGCAGCGTTACGCAGATAATTTATCTAAGATGAAGATAAAAAATCGTTTATCTTAAGACCACCCGGAAGGTTTTGAGTTCAACCAATCTTTTTTCAAATATCTGTATTTATTTATTTTGGTTGACTATAAATTGTTACATAAGTTTCACTAATGGAAAATATAATATAAAATAAAAACAAGTTCAGAGTAAATACAAAATCATTCAAAAGCAACACAATTGACTGGAAATAGGTTATTGAAAATTTTGTTAGAAAAAGAAAACAGCTTTTAAAATCGGAAACAATGTACCTAAAAATTGAATATTAAAGTGGAACCGGTTAGATTAAAAATATATTAATTATTATTACGAGTGTAATAATAAATCATTATGTATAAGTCGTGTCTACACTCTTGTTGAGACCTTGAGCCAAAATCGTGTACTTAAATATTATCTCTAGATAATCCGCCTTTCTTCAATCTATTAGTGCCGTCTCCGCTTTCATTGTAAGAGCTCAGCGGGACCTCGTACGAACTCTTCATCAAAACTTCAAACAAGTAAAAAAAGTATTTGTAATCACTATATTTTATATAGTGGCTGTGTATATTGCTCCGTTTCCTTATTGTTTTTTTTTTTTGATTATTTGAGTAAAAAGTAAAAATTCTTTGTATTATTATATAATGTGCAAAGTATATTATATTAGGGTACTGATAAGACCAATATTAAAATTACATTTGAAAACAATTAAAAATTTAAACGGATTCCATATTTTAAAAAAATCGATCTTCAATAAGACGCAAGGAAAGCCACTGGAAGTAGGTTATATGACATAATATATCTTATACCTAAAATAACACTGACTAACCCTCTCTGCATGTCGGGACGTTTCAAACTGCAATAGAATGTTGATAAGAAAGCCCGGTGTACTCAATTGATTTTTAAAGAAGGATACGACTAGCGCTCATTTCAAACAAAATAAGTTAAATATTGAACAACGTTGATACAAAATAAGCTGGAAAACATATTGTGCTCATATTTTATATCGTGTATACCTACGAAACTTATTTATTCATACCGTTCGTAGGCAATTTGTCATATGTCTTATTTCTCACAGGCAATTTATTCGCGCTATGCTACAATTTCTTAAATTAGACACGTCGGAAATTCACCTACATAAAACAGAAGGTTCTAATGAAAATGAATCATTCCTCTGGTTTATTTCGTTTTAGTGTTAACAATACAGTCAAGGTGGGTACGACGAACTTCGTAGGCATTTTGACGGCCGTCAATAATCACCGCACCCTGTTTCTCTTTCATTGGATAAACATTTATAGTTTATCATTTGATTTTAAGACGTAAATGACGTATGAGATATCCGTATGCCGTCGATAACGCCGTCTGAACTATTATTTGAGCTCGCGCTATCAGAAATAGAACTAAACGTCTATTATTAGAGTTCTGTAACGTGAAATTGTAAGCTGCATCAATTTAACTGTCTGCGTTTTCCATTTTAATGAGGATAATGAACGATCTTATTCATTGATCATTTATAAATTGCTGACGTCATTTTTTAATATCTATCTGAATAATAAGGATTTTGCAAATTTCTTTTGTTTTTTTTATGTATGGAAAAGGAAAGTTAACTTTTTTTTATTAATAATAAAACTGTATCTATTTTGTTTTTCTGGTTGGTTTGCTCTAAACAATTTTTAAATAATACTTCTAACAATGTTATAAAACATCAAGCATATCTCCAAAGATGCAAGTCTAACCATTATCATACCAATTCATCGACATTCAGTTTTTTTGCTGACGCTACCGTTTTCAAGGTCGTCGTTTGCTCACATCGCTGATGTTATCTGTTTGCTTAGATTTGAATCTTTGGCAAAGAATACTCTAAAGCCGATCTCTTTTTTTTTGATAGCTCTGATTATTATGAAAGTGTTTTATTAATAAATAAACGACTATTTTGGAAAATGATTGATTGCCGATTTTGTAATAACTAAATTACGCCATTATATTAATGCGATTTGTTATAAATATATATTCAAAGGAAAATATTGGATTAATATAAGTTTGCAACTTATAGTTAATTTTTATTGTTACTGGTCAACACATTATTGCTGACGCTACGACATACGAGTTGCCTATCTTCGCTTTTTATCTGTTTGCTTTCGTTAAAAACTTACTAAACCTGATATAAGTGATTGTTGCATTGTTTGAAAATCACACTACTTAAGTCGATATTCAAGTTTTCTGTTTCTGGTGGCTTCACGGGTTATAGTAATCTTCCAAAGATTGATGCTCATGTGTAACGCCTTATAATGATTTTTTAAATACCTCGATTAAGCCTTATTTAGTTTATGCGGTTCAGAAGATATTAGTTGTTAAAAAGTATAAGCTGCTGCTAAGCCAAGTTTTATTAAAGATCGTCTCGTGGTTACCATAAAATGTGTTCAAACAACGGCATTTTTTTAAATACATAGGTACAGAATGAATAAAATATATAGGTGTAAATTGGCTTCAGGAAATGAGTAACTTAATTCTCGTAAAATTCAGTCCTCGTCTATGATAATAGCTTAACGGATTACTCGTGGCACGCATATAAATTATTCCAAGGATGCGCGTGACATTCAACGGGAATCAAACCCGGATCGTGTATAATTTGTGCACCTGGCGCTTTACATACACGATTACATCATTTCATATAACGTTACGGTAGTTTAATTTTTGTCGGGTGTTTCTTATTATTGACGTAATACTAATATAGAAGTACTGAAAGTACAATTACAAGGTCATGTCATGTCACGCTTTTAAGTTTTCGTCGTACAACAAAGATAAATGGTATGTGTTTACGTAAGCAAGAAAGATAGAGCAATATATCACTTCCTTCTATAAGCATTCCTTCTATAAACAATGATTTTTTTTTTGTGTAAAATAAAAAATAAAATATGTTTTTCTTTTTCAAAATATTAAAGCCGATAATTTAATTATATTCTTAATAATACAACTCATAAAGTACTTATTCTTTCTTCTAAGGCCGTGATTACAAAGCAAGATCATTATCAATTTAATTAGAAAAAAAAAACGTCGTCTGACAATCAAATCTGCTTTTTGTAGTTGTAATTTCCTCTCCAGAAAATAATTCCGAGCGAGGAATTATCAAAGACTGTCTTTCTTTTATGTCCCTGTTAAATGTCGGAACTCGGCCGTGACGAAGATTTATTATACGAGATCTCGATATTCACACAAAAACATTCTTCATCCCATCGCTTAAATGCTCCCACAAAAACAGTAGCTGCACACAAGAATTTGTTATGGCAATTGAATTCTTATTATGTCTCAGTCGTTGCTCCGCCTTTATATTTATATAATCTTCTTCAATTGATCTGTTTTTTAGTAAAATATATACCGTAACAGCCTGTGAATGTCCCACTGCTGAGCTAAAGGCCTCCTCTCCTCTTTTTGAGGAGAAAAAAGCGGTGTGCGCTGCGGGTGATGAAATATTAATATAATTAATACGGGTTGATGAAATACACATGTGGCACAATTTCAGTGAAATTAGACACATGCAGGTTTCCTCACGATGTTTTCTTTCACCGTAAAGCACGAGATGAATTATAATCACAAATTAAGCACATGAAAATTCAGCGGGGCTTGCCCGGGTTTGAACCCACGATCATCGGTTAAGATTCACGCGTTCTTACCACTGGGTTATTTCAGCTGTTAATATATATGTATATTCTAAAGAAATATATATTTTGTAATATATTATGATTACCGATTATATACATGTTTTTATATACTTAACTTTTAACTACATGTTTTATTTTTAATAAGAAAACTACCAACCTGCTGTATGTGAGCTGTCGGCTTTGTATCACCCACATAATTTAATCAATGATAATAAAATCTTATAATAATGATTCATACATAAATCACTATCTTGCTCATCCAGGTAAAGTCGAGAGTAATATAATTTGAGTTGATACTATAAAATAATGATTAAGTAATAAAAGTCCGAATCGGTTTTATACGTTCATATGTCGACAATTAGTTAAGCTTCAACCAGCTGCTCTATCACCTTCAAATATGTCGGCGTCAGATATTGAAATATTAAAATATTAACTTTATTTAAGGATTTTACAAACTACAAACTCTATCAATATTATAATATATCGTTTTGCGATGTGGTTATGATATTTTATTATATAAAAGTTGTCCTGCTATATTAAGAAATAATCAAGAAAAATAGCATTTGAAAATTACAATCTTAAGATAATTTAAAACTCAATAAACTAGTATGACTAACTGAGTCAGATGCAAAATATAGTAAGTAGTGGATTTATCTCATATAATCCATTGCTCTTCCTCGTATGACGCAATGTTATATTTAATTCGTTACTACGATCAACTAATGAAGATTTAAAGTGCATGTTTTGTACTAACCCACTTTAAGCCTATTTGTGTCACACAAATCGCGATTAACAGCCGCTTGCTTTTAAAATATCTAACGCTGCATTACTGTTTACTACTATTTGAATCAGGATTTTAAAATTTGAAAATAAATTACTAAGAAAGTTATTAATGTATGCCAAATCATACCACGATCGATACTATCAATTTCTGTATTGTCATTAAATAAATACCTACATATTGATCTTTAATTCAAGATAAAGTGATTGATAACAAGGCATATTGTAAACATTGGTCCTTGGAGCCGGATCGAATCAGACCAGGGAGAAGTGACATCTTCTTTCAATTGTTTCAATATAACAATTATTTACCTTAAACCTTTATATACAAATAAAAATTAAAAATAAGTACTCTACAAATCATGTCCGCGTGGAATTCCAACCCTCTGGGCGAGAAATGAACCATCTAGGGCGATAAGACGAGGTTTTTTTTCTTATAAAAGTTTTTACAATATTACTCTAAGGTCCAAGTGTCTAAGGTTCAACTGCAAACGGAGCAAAGTCATATAATATTATTATTATATAAATATATTATTATTATTATTGTATACATATACAAAAAGAATATATCATTATTAAATAGGCAATAAATCGAAATATCACACTTACTTTGACGTATAGCTCAATATGAGTAGTACCTTGGATATGTTTTATACAAATTAAAAGGAGGTAGTTATCTAAATACTACGTTAAAAAATAAAAACATTATATTTTTTTATATTTCTTATTTTTGCCGTATTAAATATGAATGAAATTATTATTGTTGTCGTAATTATTTTAAGTCAAGTCATAAATGAGCCTCATTATTACATATGAAATGCTATGTTAAGAATTTAAATTTCAAAAGGCGTGTCCTTACAAGATGAGTCAGGTCTGCCGTCTACGTGATCAGAATGCTATGGCGCGTGGATTTAAGGAACATCTATAAAAACATGTTTTTAGTGAAGGACCATAATGAGTTTTACTTTTATATGACCTAATTTGAATATAATCGAAGTCGATGAACGAAATATTCGAAGACGCTTACAAACCAATTGGTTTTTAATTTACGGTTTATTCTTCTAATTTAATTTATTAACACATACCATTGTTTTTTGATTATTCAAATAGTTCCTATATTATTTTAACTTTAGCACTTATTAAAAATTATGACTATAAAACGATAGCATCTAAATTACTTTCACGAATTTAAACTCCTACTCTACTCTAATAGCTTCTTCTGACATTTAGATAAACATCATTATTTATATTTATATTTTTAATGGATTTTTGATATATTACTTGGTCATGGTATGAGCGCAGAAGAATGAATCTATATCGTAGCTCATCGTGACAAGTTCCGGTAATTTTTCATTCTCAACGTTCATTGGTCCGTTACGTTGTTAATTTCATATCTTAATATTCACGCCTAATGTGTGTTCATCGAGGTGTTCAACGAAGTCGACTTATATTTTGGGAACCCTTGGTTTACAAAAATTTATAACAAGCAAAACTTAGCGATATGAAACTCTTAGTGACAAATGACGGCACATATTATCTTTTAAGCTTTTCTATACGTACTTCTCTTCATATAATAAGACGTTCTCTAATTAAGTCTATTCGCTTTGAGAATTGTGTGATGATTTATTTTCATTAGTATCGAGGGATTCCTTTTAACCAACCTTCATTATTATTTAATTATTATGCATATTAATTAAATGATTATTCTTGGCATCTTCAGATCTTCAGAATTATGAAAATTTGTTGTTTATTTTAGAAATTTGTTTCTATGAATCAATTAAGAATTTGTTAAATTAAAAATTAATTAATTAGTGTTTATACTTTTTTACCAAAATATTTCTATTTCTTTGTTGTATAATATTGAAATTAAAATCGGTATTTTTGTCACCATAATTTTCACTTAACTTTGTAAGATCCTAAAGTATATGGAATTGATGTCTAAATCCCTCTCCTTTATCTATTAATGTAAGTTAAAATCCCACCAGAAGTCAAGTAACAATGCTGTTCCACAAACTATTGTCCTGGGATCAAAAGAACTTGGCGCAATGTTGTATAACAACATCCACATACAAAATGGTACATTGCAGGCAATTCGTTCCTACGTGAGCTGTATATTTA
Organism: Nymphalis io; assembly: GCF_905147045.1. NCBI lineage: Eukaryota > Metazoa > Arthropoda > Insecta > Lepidoptera > Nymphalidae > Nymphalis > Nymphalis io. The sequence goes on from NC_065903.1 coordinate 4,508,281, forward strand.
GTTGGGAAGGAACGCAACCTCATTAGTTCCCACGGAAAATGCTCGGTCAAGCGAAATATCTAGGTAAAAATAAATTTTTCTAAAGTTTCATTGTTCTCAGCTATTATTGCGTCATTTTAAGTGTAAAATTTGTTTTTCATGGAGGTGTTTGAATCTCTAAACCCAATAATTAATTAACTTTAAGATACCTAATTGATGCGAGTACAAACAGATAAAATGAGATCATTTGCAAAACTTGAATGTTCTCGTCTCTTAAAGTTTATATAAATTAATTTTATATATATTACATTTTTTTTATAGAAAAGGAAGGCGGACGAGCATATGGGCCACCTGATGGTAAGTGGTCATCAACGCCCATAGACATTGGCATTGTAAGAAATGTTAACCATCGCTTATATCACCAATGCACCACCAACCTTGGGCACTTGGCACCAACAACTAAGATGTTATGTCCCTTGTGCCTGTAATTACACTGGCTCACTCACCTTTCAAACCGGAACACAATAATACCAAACTGCTGTTTTGCGGTAGAATATCTGATGAGTGGGTGGTACCTACCCAGACGAGCTTGCACAAAGCTCTACCACCAGTAATGATCATATCACATGATCTACCATATTAAAAATATATAAGCAGCAATTATTATATTAGTATAATTTTCATTAAAAGTATTTAAGTACACAAATTAGTACGTAAAATCATATCAAGATGATTAATTATTGAACGTTACAAATTAAACGCTTTGATATAGTCAAAAAGCCCACACGCAAAGCCAATATTTTCATTAAAAATATTTTTCACAATCGTTATATATGTCCGAAAACTGTATATACCTTACAGTGGACTATCATAAAAGATTCATTTGCATTTGGAAATTAGCACTTTGTTAACATGAAGGTGCACGCTTACTTAATGTTTGTCATGGCTTGTTATATTAGGCGCTAAATGTACATTAAATTATGGTCTAAGACACTACGGTGTATTTAGGTCGACTATTAAGCGAATATTAAATAACTTTACAGCTTAGCGTATAATTTACAATTTCGCAACCAACGTATAGATAATTAAATCCAATATATTTTGGATAATAGGAATAACAGTGTTATGTAATTGTGATATTCATAATTTTCAAACTTATTTATGATATCACGTTAAACTCTTTTAAAGGGAAACCAGAAAAAACCTGGAAAAATAATGCCACATGTGTATTCTACCAACCCGCATTGGAGCAGCGTGGTGGAGTAAGCTCCAAATCTTCTCCTCAAAAGGGAGAGGAGGCCTTAGCCCAGCAGTGGAACATTAACAGGCTGTTACTGTACTGTTACTATATTTTATGATACATTTGTCTATAAAAGATTTATTTTTTTAAGTTCACCCTTTCTTTTATACGATAGTCATTTGCAAGCAGTTGTCATTTAATTAATAATGTCAAAAAATCTAGTTGGTAAAGAATCGCTAAATGGAACGTGTGTCTGGTCTTTTAATCTTTTTCTGCGATCTAAATCTTTTGAAAAACTTGCACACCTACTTTCATAACCTAAAAAATAACTTTGAATTGTTTTTATCTCGAATGTCAGTGTGATTATATACCAACGTTTTTAAACATAGTACATTAGTTATATAAGTTCAGATCAGTATCATCCTTTAAATATCAGACTGTTGGTCAAAGAAAATTTGAAGGTTAATCAACCATATTGCAGACACGAATGTGATATTTTTATCATTAAATAATATCAATATTAGATATACTCGTAAAAAAAATAAAGCTTACTTTGAATATAAGAGAGTAAAAGCCATTGTAAGAATAACAAGTTATGCCGTTTCTTACACCGGCAATGAGCCGATGTTTAGAATTTGAATAATCAATAACTGGATGCACAAAGCCCTATCATTGTTTTAAAGTCTGACGTATATATAAATATATATTCGTGTAACCTAATACATTTTAGACGTATAAAAGCGTCTATCACATTAATAAAAGTAAACATTAAAAATGTTTTCTATTAAACATGTGTAGGTTTGAACAGGTTCAAAAAATACTTAACGCTTCGTGATAACTGATTTATCCGCCATTACTTTTGATGTTCGTAAACTAAATTGTTTATAATCGTCCATAATTGAATGTATCATATCATAAAAAAGGTATAGGTATGTCGAATTTAATGAATTTTGTAAATAGAACTAACACAAACATTTTCTTATAACAAAACACATAAAAATTCAAAAGTCGTTGATCTTTTGTAATTAGAATATTATGGAGCAATTTACGTCACTATCTTATTTTGTGGCATAACATTTCAGTTGAGCCATAAAACTATTTGCTCAGTTTAGCATCACGGTATTTTTGTTTATGTTTCATCCAGACTCGTATTCTAAGAATTATTGGCAAATATTTGACATTTCAAATAGACAATAATGTATATGTATATATTATAAATTTGACAAAGTCATTTCGTTTGAGTCATGCATAGGTTCCTTTGATATTTATGGTAATTTTATTATTGCGTTTGAAATTAATAGGTCTCATTTTCAGAAGTGCTCATTTTAGGGTTTGAAAAGGTTTGTTCTTGAAAACTCCTCCAAAGAGTAACTATAGCGATGTGATGTGAAGAGAAGTTAAAAGATTTTTTGTAGGAATCGAAAAATTTATAGTGTGAATCGGCCAACAGGACATTATCAAGTCTATGATATTGACTACAAGCTTATTACATCTGACGCGTTATTAATTATATAATGAATGGATTAAAATTTCATTAATTCCGATTTAAGTATTATGATTTATAAAATATTAATAATTTGTGTCTTTGCTCAAAATCTTCCTCAAATAAATTATCAAAATGTCAATCCATTGAGAGCACGACTATCGTCGAGTTTAAATTCATTTTAAATATTGTAATAAGAGTTAAAAAATAACAATTTATATACATTATTATTACGCGGCGTACGTGAGTAAAGCTGACTCAACATAATTTATTTGACATCTTCAACAATGATCGTCATACTTCATCCCATTTTGACAAAACCTATATAATTATACACCTAAACCTTCCGTATGAATCACTCCGTCGATTGGTGGAACCCGTATGGAAATACGTTCGGCAGTTTTTGAGTTTGAAACAGAAATACAGACGTGGCGGGGGACATTATTTAATAATATTTAGTGTTTATATCGTACCACTTTTGAATCATCATTCAAAAAGATTATAGTGTCAATTGAAAACGTGAAACCTTTCAGCCTATTTTAAAGATAAAAGTAACGGTTGTTATTAATGCTTACTGATATTTTTTTATTAATAAAAAAACATAATATATGAATGATTTACAATTAATGATCTAGATCATCAACGGATATAACCTCAACACTTTTTTATCAAATAACTTGAGCTGATAATAATCCATTAAAATCGGATTCAAAGTTTTTGTGTAATTTTGTCGTCCATTTTTGTTTGCTGGACAATCTTATCTGAATGTGTAATTTGTAACAGAACACACACGATGGTCGAGTGTAAAAACGCCTAAATTGAAGGTCACGGTGTTGTTTAATGGTATTTACTTTATAGCGTTTTCATTATCCGTAGTTCAACGACTTCTGCTTTTTCATGGGAATCTAATTTGGGTCTTCTTTATTTTGGCACGGATTATGTTTATACAACAATAGGGTTCTAAAGAAACGCTACTAAATTGATGTTTTTTTTAATATCTTTCACCAGATATATTTTATCTATCGGCTATATATAACAAAAACGATGAGATTTTTGTTTCATAACACAAACTTTGTATATATGTATAAGTTATTTTTATATTATATATGTAGCTCACATATATAATATAATAGTTGGAAAACAATAATTTTCACACTAATGAATGTGATTGCATGAGTATTATAAATCTTTAAATGTTTATGAAACAATATCTATGTGTGTGTATAATATGTATACAGAAGAAACATAATTCACAATAATCAATACAAATGAAAATTATAATTAGAAATTTAAGTATTCACACGCCCACATACAACGAGAAACGACATTCTCTATGATAATTACTTACAAATGGAAATCCAGCCCACGCGCTTTGTTTCATTACCAAATTCGATTATTGAATTATTAGTCTATCAATCTTCATAAAACAATTAGTTAGGTTTGAAATTCGATTAAACATTTTAACTTTAAACTTTACATCTCTGAAGGATCAATTAAAATATGAGTATAATATAAATAAAATCGATTATTAGTAAAATTCGTTGCTAACATACAAAATTGTTTTGCTAATTGATTCTAATGATTCGAACATAATATATGGAATGTATTATTCTAATTATTGTTGCCAGAAATTGTTTGGTATCTCTCTTAATATACAATTGTAATTCAAATGATTATATACTCGTAATTATTATTGAAAGCTTTGATATTTTGATATATTTACTTCGATTTTAAAAAACTACATGGCTAACGTGTAGCTGTATAATCCGCGAAGATCCGCAGTTTCTTAATCAGGTAAGCAATAATGAATTTCTGTTTGAAATTTTATATAATTCTTGGCGGTGTCATCTATATGTTTGTCTATCATTAGTATCATAGAGTAGATTATGGTAGAGCTTTGTACAAGCTCGTCTGGGTTACCTACCCACACACTCATCAGATATTCTACCGCAAAACAGCAATACTTATTATTGTTGTATTGTTGTGTTCCGGCTTGGTTCCGGAAGGGTAAGTGAGCCAGTGTAATTACAGGCACGCGGGACATAACATCTTAGTTCCCAAGGTTGATGGCACATTAGCGATGTAAGCGATGGTTAACATTTCTTCCAATGCCAATGTCTATGGGCGCTAGGAGACCAAATACCATCAGGTGCTACTACTGCTACTATATGCTCGTCCGCCAATCTATTCTATAAAAACAACATCCTTAAAAAAAACAACTTCTGACATGTATATCAATTACAAGTGTACAATTGTGTGTAACATTATATTTCTTTAACGAAATAATAAAGAAAAAAAAAAACAATAAAGCATCAACTTTATGATAAAAAGAAATTCAAGTACTCACAAGCCCTGTCGTTCACAAAAGATCTTACCCGTCTTATAAAAATATCATTTAAGACTACAAAGAATATTTCACGACATACTCGTCTAACTATTAAGACTGTCATACGGGCATGTCAAAGCGTAATAAAGAATGACAGATGTGAATAGCATAAGCGATATTATGGTCTTTTGATCACACTAACTTTCTTTGTGATAAATAGCACCAGGATCATATTCTATTGTTTATATTTGGAAGTTATTGAATCAAGCAAATTGCTAATATTTATTTGATTTTGCATGGGTAAGTCATTGTTACATAAAATATTGTATACAGTAACAGTAACAGCCCGTTAATGTCCCACTGCTGGGCTCAGGCCTCCTATTCCTTTTGAGGAGAAGGTTTAGAGCTTATTCCACCACGCTGCTCCAATGCGGGTTGGTAGAATACACATGTGGCATAATTTCAATGAAATTAGATACATGCAGGTTTCTTCATGATGTTTTCCTTCACCGTAAAGCACGAGATGAATTATAAACTCAAATTAAGCACATGAAAATACAATGGTGCTTACCCGGGTTTGAACCCACGATCATCGGTTAAGATTCACGCGTTCTAACCACTAGGCCACCTCATCATAAAATATTGTATGTATGTATATATATATATATATACATATTTTTAAGAGTTTTGTTTGATCAATATCATAAAAGAATTAAATTTTCTAGATAGTATTAATGAAAAAAATCACGAAATGTGTGTATAATCTTAATATATTTATATATATTATATTTAATATTTATATTTATATATTAATATATTTATATTTTATATTTTATATAAAATATTTTTTAAATTTATACTCGTAATACTTTAGGTTATTGAAATTTTTATAGCGATAAAAAGGTTTTGGCACTTACTACATTTTCTTTCTGCGAAACACATCTCGTCACACGTCACCCATACTTCAAACATATAATATTTGTTTCGTAAATCAGTACTTGTGGCGCTAAAGAAAAAAATCATATTACAGTTAAAAAAAGTACACCATATTCTTCGGTCATTTTTAAAATACGTGTAAATATTCGAAAATCTGTTAATGATTATTATTGAGGTTGAATAAATAGGACTTTGATCAAAAAAGAAAATATTAACCGCACAAACCAAGATCGCGTGCAATGCAGAAATTCCCAGTTGAATCGGATACCTTATTTCTGGACGAAAAATGTTAACATTTCACGTGATTCGGTAAAAAAATTCTAATAAAATGTCAAACTGACTTATCTATTCAACAGCGGAAAGACCTGACAGCGACCGCAGTCAACGTATCAGATTGGCCGTTCGTTTGTATTACACAGCCAATATTTTAAGCATATTTCGTCACCATGACGTTATGTATGAAGTTTTATAATCTTATTTAAAACATTTCTACATTGTATATTAATTTCTCTGTTAAACTAAATATATTTACATATTAAATTTCAATGGTGTTAGGGCTTTATACAAGCCCGTCTGTGTGGGTACTACGCACTCATCGGTTATTCTACCGCCAAATAGCCAGTAGCCAGTAGATTCAGTGTAAATTACAGGCACAAGGGACATAATAACTCAGTTCCCAAGGTTCTGACGCATTGGCGATGTAAGAAATGGCTAATATTAAAATTGTTCCAGCTTATGCTTTTGTGTTTATATTATTTTAATTTAGATTATATTTTTAAGGATACAGCGTCATTTGATGGTAAATGGCACTAACATCGGTGCATATTCACCGGCACTGTAAGAAATATAAGCGGCTTTTTACAATCTTAATGAGGTGCCCACTCCTAGATGTTATATCTCTTGTGTTTGTAATAATCCGGTGTAACTCACATTATTAAAAACACAGCAAAATAAATTATTTATGTTTGGTGGTAGGGACCCCTGCATTTATGCCTAGGTCTACAAGACCTGGTTGCCCCACCCAGCCAAAAATAATATAATTTTACCTTAACCGCTTCGAAACGGGGACCCTCAAATATCATTGTGCCTAGGAGTCTTTGATCCTTTAATTCAGGCCCGGCGATAAGAAAACTTATGGTAAGTCAATCTTTGTTTTTAATTACTTTTTCATTTAATATCTTACTATCTTCAATTATCCGATAAACTCTCAAAATGGGACGACACCCACTCAACGTTCACTATTTCCATAAATAAATCTGCCATTCACTTATCCTACAAAATTACGTCACAAATAAAACATAATACATAGATAAAATGAATATTCTGGTTAAACCTAATGTTGGGACAATCATGTTATAATTAAAGGTACACGCTGTTTGACCGTGTTTTTGACTGCTTTGCAACCTACATTAATAATATATTATTTAAATCATTTTGTCATATCCTGATATTTTTAGTTCAAACAACTTTTTAGCTTTATATTATTTTATTGTAAATAATAGTGACGCAATTATTATTATTTATTTTTTTAATTTTTTTTTTGACTTAAAATGTTTTTATTTATTACATAATAAAGCTATTATACTTATAACACGTCAGCACTTACCCCGGACAATTGTCATCATTCTGCCATACAAAACCAGCTGTAAAAATAAAAAGGTACTTAAATTTTATGGTAAAAATCAATTATTGAATTGTAATACTGCCGTTATACCGAAACGAATTAAATATAAATTTTCTAATGCAATAAATAAAATTTTCTCAGATCGTTTTGAATTGAAAATTATTATTTAGTTACAAATAAATTAATTTATATTAATTATAATAAAATTTGAAATCAATATTTTTCATTAATATTATAATTTAGTAACGCAATTATTTAGTAATATGACATGATTTTTAAGCTGGCAACTTTGGGTAAGTACCAAAGAAGTTGGCAACTCGCAACTGAAGCTGTTATGCTTCTGTTGCGGTTTTAGGTGGCTTTATCTTGCTTACGTTAATTCAACAAGATAATTCCAAGTTTTGAACTACGTCACAGGTTTGGTTTAATTTAATGAACTAGACGACAAAGTATACTTTAAAGCAATTAATACTGTAAATATTCGTTAATTTTAACTTATAACTGGTTACATAATACATATTATAATAATAATTGTCTAATATATTTTCGACTGTAGTAATGATATATCTTCATTTGAGAGCTGAAGATCGAGCTCAGTGGCGTACCAATGGAGAATTCCTATATTTAATCAATTCTAATTGTACATCAATAACCGATAATTTTTAGTCACGATAAACAATCGTTATAGTTCCTATACAACCATGTTCCTATTATTAAATTTCGCCTCGTACACAAAACTTTTAGTATCCAGACAGTTTGGCTCATCATCTCAATATCCCAAAATCTTGATATGAATGTAAGGAATAATATATCTTAGATCAACAAACGGGTCATTTTTATCAAGCCCAATCTCTGAGTAGTAGTGAGTCCAAAGCATATTCATATCAATCAAAATAATAAGGTCGATAGATTCGAGAAATATTTATTTTTGAAAAAACTAAAACTAATAAGTAAGAAATCTTCAACGCGTAGTATATAGTGTGAATGATTATGGTATAAAATTGCGTAATATGCTTTAAATAATACCTGTTTCTTATCTGTAAATTTTCGAGCGAAATTGAAATTTTAGGCGATCCGTCCCCACTTGAGTCGCTGGGTAACGAGAAAAGGCGGCACACTGACCTTCAGACTGACTCAGGTGCTTACTGGACATGGGTGCTTCGGTAAGTACCTGCACGGAATAGTCAGGCGGGAGGTAACGCCCTCCTGCCACGAGTGTGGTGCGCCTACGGACACGGCATGCCACACTCTGATGGAGTGTGCCGCTTGGGGGCCTCAGCGCCTTTCCCTGGCGACTTTAATCGGCGGAGACCTTTCGCTGCCGAGCGTGATAAATGCCATGCTTGGTAGCGAAAGGTGCTGGATGGAGATGGTCTCCTTCTGCGAAAATGTCATGTCGCAGAAGGAGGCCGCGGAGCGGGAGCGCGAGGAGAGTGCCTCCGCTGACCCGCTTCGTCGAAGAAGACCGGGGAGAAGACGCCAGCGCTATGCGCAGCTTCTCCTCCCGCCGTGAGTGTCGCCGGGGCCAGAGGGTCTCTGTACCCCGAGTACCCCCTAGGATTTGGAGGCCCGCAGAAGCGGGCCAACCGTCGGGACGGCACGGTAGTATGCGCAAGCGATTCCGTGACGTCCCCCGACAAGATGGAGTGGGTACCGCTGGTTTTTAGTGGGTATTCCGGCGCCTTCAGCGCCGGCGAGTCCCACATACCCCCCCACCTTATGTGGGGGAAACACATAAATGTGTTTTTCCAGCGAGAAAAAAAAAAAAAAAAAAAAAAAAAAAAAAAAAAAAAAAAAAAAAAAAAAAAAAAATCATGTTATAATTAAAGGTACACGCTGTTTGACCGTGTTTTTGACTGCTTTGCAACCTACATTAATAATATATTATTTAAATCATTTTGTCATATCCTGATATTTTTAGTTCAAACAACTTTTTAGCTTTATATTATTTTATTGTAAATAATAGTGACGCAATTATTATTATTTATTTTTTTAATTTTTTTTTTGACTTAAAATGTTTTTATTTATTACATAATAAAGCTATTATACTTATAACACGTCAGCACTTACCCCGGACAATTGTCATCATTCTGCCATACAAAACCAGCTGTAAAAATAAAAAGGTACTTAAATTTTATGGTAAAAATCAATTATTGAATTGTAATACTGCCGTTATACCGAAACGAATTAAATATAAATTTTCTAATGCAATAAATAAAATTTTCTCAGATCGTTTTGAATTGAAAATTATTATTTAGTTACAAATAAATTAATTTATATTAATTATAATAAAATTTGAAATCAATATTTTTCATTAATATTATAATTTAGTAACGCAATTATTTAGTAATATGACATGATTTTTAAGCTGGCAACTTTGGGTAAGTACCAAAGAAGTTGGCAACTCGCAACTGAAGCTGTTATGCTTCTGTTGCGGTTTTAGGTGGCTTTATCTTGCTTACGTTAATTCAACAAGATAATTCCAAGTTTTGAACTACGTCACAGGTTTGGTTTAATTTAATGAACTAGACGACAAAGTATACTTTAAAGCAATTAATACTGTAAATATTCGTTAATTTTAACTTATAACTGGTTACATAATACATATTATAATAATAATTGTCTAATATATTTTCGACTGTAGTAATGATATATCTTCATTTGAGAGCTGAAGATCGAGCTCAGTGGCGTACCAATGGAGAATTCCTATATTTAATCAATTCTAATTGTACATCAATAACCGATAATTTTTAGTCACGATAAACAATCGTTATAGTTCCTATACAACCATGTTCCTATTATTAAATTTCGCCTCGTACACAAAACTTTTAGTATCCAGACAGTTTGGCTCATCATCTCAATATCCCAAAATCTTGATATGAATGTAAGGAATAATATATCTTAGATCAACAAACGGGTCATTTTTATCAAGCCCAATCTCTGAGTAGTAGTGAGTCCAAAGCATATTCATATCAATCAAAATAATAAGGTCGATAGATTCGAGAAATATTTATTTTTGAAAAAACTAAAACTAATAAGTAAGAAATCTTCAACGCGTAGTATATAGTGTGAATGATTATGGTATAAAATTGCGTAATATGCTTTAAATAATACCTGTTTCTTATCTGTAAATTTTATCGTAAGGCCTTATCTTTGAAAATACTCCTCTTTAATTAACGATAAATTACAGCTTGTAAGCAAAATTTTATGTAGTTTAAGTGTTACCAATCTTTTTAATCTCGTTGAGCGGTTGCTCTTAATTAATCGATGATGCCTTTTAAAAGCGATTCATTATTTGAATTTTCAATTAATTCGTAAAATGAATACTAAATATATTTTAATCAAATAATAAATACTTATACAGCGCGTACGCATTTTACGCACACAAATGTAAACATGTAAATACGATAACTTGCACTTCCGATCACACACTCGATTACGCAATCTTAGTCCATATGATTACATAAATGTTACTTTTTAACATTTTATAAATAATGATGATACAGAGAAATACGCTAGTTGTCATCCCATAAATCCTGCGATAAGCAATAATGGCTGCTCCCAGCTAAATATCCACGTTACTGTTTAACTGTAAGCGTTCATGTGGTGCGACAAGCGATCATTTAAGATGGTCCGAGATTAGCTCTAATTCATTAAACTTGCTCCTTTTATTAAGTGATAATAAAATATAAATTGTAATACAATAATAATTTGTGCAAAATGTTAACTGATAAACTTAAGAATAATTTTACAAAGAAATATGTAAATCGTGAATTAAATTAAGAAAATAAAAATATTTTGGCGGGATTTCGTTTTAGGATATATCTTGCACAAGAACAAATGCATTAACATTCCGCATTTTTATTTTTATTTATAAGAAACTTATTAAGTTCTGTATAAAAAAAATTTAAACCCTATTCAAAGTAACCTAGGAAAGCTTCACCTTAATTACATTGAATTTTCGCCCACTAATATCTAGGAACAATATTAATTTTCTAATAATATTAATTGGACAACAAAACAACGCTATTGATTGATTTATCTTACTAAATCAAATAAAACTATATAAGTACATAATAATAAAGTCTGAAGTAACATAAATATAAATAATTTTAAAACGATCCAAATATGTACTCTCACAAAAATAATGATACAAAAATTTCAACATATCAAGCTTAACTATTTTAATTTGTTAATCCAACTGCAAGCATAAACTTCATACATCAATTTAAATTAATTTATGAGTCCAGCAAACATTTTTAATTTGCTACACGTAAACGAGTAATTGCAGCGATATATGAACGAGAAATTCAATTAGTGACCATGTTTATGAATAAACGCTGACCACTTATTTGGTCCTCGTGTGTTCTAAGAAGTGTTGTGTGCTTAACAATTAATATATCAAGCCAGTTTAATCTTTACTAAAATTAGATTAAACCTTCACGTTGGTCACATGCAGTATATTACAAATTAAAATTAATTACAGGTACAATGGACATAACCTCTTAGCTCCCAAGGTTGGTGGTGCATTGCCAATTTTAGAAATGGTTAAAAAATCTTAACGCGCTTGTCTATGAGCGATGTTGAGCGCTTTTTGTTTTTAAAAATCATGACTATACGAATGGTGATGAAATTCGTATAGAGATAGATTTCAATATGGTTATTACATATGCATATAATGTATTACTGGAAAAAAAAAAGATATGGATGAAAGGGAATATGAATACGCGGGAATATGTAGTATTAAAATATACAGTTTTGCTTTCATGCAATGGTTATATATTTTTAAATTGTATTCAAATTACTTATTCAAACATTCTTTGGTCATACAACTCTTATTGGTAAATAAAATACTCATTTATTATACAATATGGAATTCAATATCTGGATAACAATGCAATAAATTGCACGCATAGAAATCGTTTCCATGAAAACCTTAGATGTGAAAGAGAATGAACAAATATATAAAAAACTGTAATTTTATTTGGTTCAGATGAATTTGTAAAAGAAAATTGTTGAAAAATAAAACTAAATAGCATATTAGTACGTTTTTATATAAATAATATTTTTATATTCCAAAATTTCGGGTTGAAAGGTTTGTAAGGATAAAACATATTAAATTCCAATATTATAATATCCAATTTGTTGGCTCATCGACACTATAAGAAATGGTAACAAAATCTATACGTAAACATCACTTACTGGTGGTAGGGCTTTGTGCAAGCTCGTCTGGGTAGGTACCACCCACTCATCAGATATTCTACCGCAAAACAGCAATACTTGATATTGTTGTGTTCCGGTTTGAAGGGTGAGTGAGCCAGTGTAATTACAGGCACAAGGGACATAAAATCTTAGTTCCCAAGGTGGTGGCGCATTGGCTATAAGCGATGGTTGACATTTCTTACAATGCCAATGTCTAAGGGCGTTTGGTGACCACTTAACATCAGGTGGCCCATATGCTCGTCCACCTTCCTATTCTATAAAAAAAAAAAAACAACTAAGAGCCGGCGGCCATCTTTCCATATTTTAACACCAAATTTCCGTCTCCGCAAAATAAATTAATATTCCTGTCACTTTGGCACGGTGTTTGATTTTATAATTTATCTAATTAGTAAATTTTATTCGCACGTTCAAAAAAACATTACATACATACAATAAGATAGATAATAAAAAGACGTAGGTTTAACATTCATTGATTTTCATGCAGGAAATTAATAAACTTATGTAATTATCTATGTAAATTATTGGCTATAGAGAAGGAGAATAATTGTCGGTTAGGTGTTTTTTAAAATTTTAATTTATATTATATATTATATTTACTCTGTAAATAATGATTAACATGAAATTTGCAATTTCGTTTAGCACCCTCAGTTGATAGTACTTTGAAAGACAAGACAAATTACTCGTTCGTCACTATTGGTTAAATTAAATTCGGTAACGACTTTAATTCAGATCACGTCTCCCATTGCTGAACACTTGCATTAGCATAAACATTATTAATTTTGAGAAAAACGATTTGTTCTTGTTTTTAGTTGATTTTAAATTTTTAAAGATTGTTTTTGTTTTACAAAACGATGCTTGTTATTTGGGTACAGCGTATATGCGTTCTATATGTTAATTCCGTTTTAAGGCTGCTTATATGATATACTAGCCGAGATGGCCCAGTGGTAAGAACGCGGGAATCCTAACCGATGATCGTGGGTTCAAACCCGGACAAGCACCACTGAATTTTCATGTGCTTAATTTGCGATTATAATTCATCTCGTGCTTTACGGTGAAGGAAAACATCGTGAGGAAACCTGCATGTGTCTAATTTCACTGAAATTCTGTCACATGTGTATTCCACCAACCCGCATTGGAGCAGCGTGGTGGAATAAGCTCCAAACCTTCTCCTCAAAAAGAGGAGAGGAGGCCTTTAGCCCAGCAGTGGGACATTCACAGGCTGTTACAGTTACAGTGTTACAGTATATGATATTTATATTGAGCTTGAACGTTAAGTCGGTCTTGAACCGCCAGGAAGATCCCCGCGTCAGGGGGAAGTGTCAACTGCCCTATGTCCCCCTGTAATCCTGACAACGTGTATGCAAAAAAATGAAGATCAATAACTACTCAACAAATATAATTCATTTTATAATTTATAAAATTAGTAAGGATTATTAACAAATGACAGTTACAGATACAACTTTCATACATTTCTAAACGCGGCGTTCAAAAAAATATGTCATCAATCATCAACAGCCAATCATTGTCCACTGCTGAACATAGGCCTCTCCCAAAAGATATGTAAATACATTTATATGTTATCAGCACTAAGGTATGTATTTTTTTTTAAATTAAATAACTCTTAATAATTAAATAACTAAAAAACTCCTTAGTCAAAAATAAACTTCGAAATCGGCCTCCAATCCTCTACATCGCGTAACTAACAAAAAATGTCGAATTGATAACCTCCTTTATTAACTAGGTTAAAAACATTAAGCATAATGTTTCTTTAATATCAATTTGCTACTATATTTTCTATTTTAAATGCGTCTCAAGGATTGATTAGAAGCCATATTTCTTAAAACTTAAAAGGTAGGTTAGGTTACCTTTATTTTTATTAAGATAAAAATATATCCACCTAATGATTCCTTTCAGGATAGAAAAGCATAATACAATGGAGGATCTGCATAAACATTAACTAAAGATTCACGGGGTCTTTTAATGAAATGGCAACAAGTTCTCTAGAAAAATAAGCCGGTCTAGGACTAATTTACATGAATAGCGGAGGCGGCCGTTCTTTGTCTTTAAAGTTGCAATTAATTATTCTACTTTATGTAAATAAAGCTTCAGACGCATCAGCCAGTTTTTTGTGGACAGTACTGTTAAGTGTATGCTATTTAAAACTTAATACGAAACCGTAGAATAATAAATAAAACATTACTCTTAAGACTAAAAAAGGACTTTTCACTTACATATAAACCCGTGCAAAAATGATGTAAAGTTTTTCTTTGAGTTGTATTGTGACATGGCACGATCGTTGGAATAGATGAATCTTAATGTATTGTTTTTCAATTAGGTTTTTTAATTTATTTGTGTATGATTTCGCGAATATTGATCTCATCGATGAAAGAAAATATGAATATGAATTTTTCATAGCCATTCATCATTATATAAAATATAATATGGAAGTTTATTCGAACGGTTTTAAGCAAAACAAATCCTAGTCATATATTCTATGATTAATGTGCCAATTTTAAGAGTTGTTATAAATTGTAATAGTAATATAAAACAAAGGGAACATTGAATCATTACTTTTGTAACGCTTATCAAAAATAATATATATATAACATTAACTAAAATAATAAGGCTTAATAAGGTTATTAATAATATGCAAATCGTCCAATTCATTGCGTTAAATGATATAATATAAAAAAAAAAACAGATGATCGTATATAAAATGACTCGTGAGTCAGTTATCTAGTCAACAGTGACATAATACCGGGGCCAGTGACTCGTGATAACAGATGACATCGTGTGATTTACGACTGTTCCTAATTATTAGCGATAATCATGAACGTTGGAACTTTTGGTCGGATCGCCAAATTGCGTGTCCCACTTAACGTTCATTGAATTCATGTTTATATGTTAAGTATTTATTTTAATATGTATTGAAAAATTATGATGTCTGCTTCATAAATTTTGGATACAGCGGCCATTCTTAATAATCAAAATATTCTGTAATTAATTAAGCTTTTATAAGCGCTTTTGTATGGTCATGTTAAGGTATTCTATTAAAAAGTAAAGCTACCGCAGATTTGGAATATAAACATTACCGATTAGAACCGGTATGGTTTTTAAAACAATTTACATAGATACTCGTATGTAATTTGTATAACTACGTACGTAATAGATTTTATAGAGCCAGCTGTACGCAAAACAAGGGCACTAACTTTAATATCAGTCTTAAGCTTTCTAATGAGATTTTCTTTTCTTTTAATTTGTGTTAGATAATTATTATATTTTATCTTATTATACTAAATTATTTTACTTAGATAATATACGGTGAAATTTATTACTGATATGAGATACGTATTAGGCCCTAGGGTCAACGTAACAGCGCAAATGTTACGCATAAATTACAAATAAGATTCATTACTGATATACCACGATGCTCTACTATGGGATGTCTTGACTGCCATTAGCAAGTGAATTATCAGGAGCAGCCCGAAGTTGTCAGTGTTAGACTCTTGGTAGGCACTTAAAGTTTGATTCTATCTGTGATATATATCTCTTTGTTTTGGATTAGTGTCCCACAATTGTTGTCACTCACTTTAAAAGCTAACATATGATTATATCTCCTATGTATTTGCGTAGTCTGTGAGATTGGCTGCCCAATCTAAATTCTTTAAATAGATTTCATACAACATTTCGTCTCAAAATGTAGATTTTAGTAACTGACAAAATTATATATTAGAATGATTAAGCGGCGCCTGCTCCGATTTATACCCTCGATTAAGACTCTTCTATTCATTGGACAATCTTTGTTCTCGATCTCTACATTCGCAACAATGGATGTGTAAAGCGTCAAAAGGACCATTTACATTTACCATCGTATTATCTATCAATCCCTTACCACTAGAATACTATTTCGCTTATCTATCTCGATAATAAAATAAACGTTAACACTTGTACTAAATCTATACAAATAAACAAAATTGAATTTGTGATTATTAAATAAATGTTTTTTACACGACTGTCTAAAATAGAAGTGTTATTGTTTTTAAATTAGATGTATTTATGTGAGTTTTTTTATCCCATCGTAAATTTGGAAATACCTGAACATAATTGAATGTATAGGATATAGTTAGGAACCTTACAAGATGTCGAGTGACACTGGCTATTAAAAAAAAACAAAGTTACAAACAACTTTTTAAATTTTCGAAATTCTAGTTAAGTTATAATAATATTACGGCTTCTTAATCATGACAAGTTAATAAATAAGAAGATACTAAGTCCAATGGTTGTTTTGGTGTATTATTTTTAATTTTGTTTAGCCTTTTTTTACTTAGCGCCTAAATTTAAAATATGTTCTATATTATAATTACAAGTGTGAATTCGATTATTAAAAAAAGTACCGTTTATTCCTTAATTCATCAAAATCTGTTGATTAATATTCAGGCTTTCTCGAAAATCCTCCGGGATAGGATAAAAAATGTTTTCATTTCCGTTGTAATCGTGAATCTTTAATATTGTTTACTATTTCATGTATACA
The DNA here is from genome assembly GCF_905147045.1 of Nymphalis io. NCBI lineage: Eukaryota > Metazoa > Arthropoda > Insecta > Lepidoptera > Nymphalidae > Nymphalis > Nymphalis io. The sequence goes on from NC_065903.1 coordinate 4,525,623, forward strand.
AATTTAACGCGGGTAAAACCACGGAATACAGATAGTGTATAAATAAACATTATATACAACCCTAAGCCATTATGGCTTCAATTCCGCTAACTAGTAGCTTACAGTCATTAAGTATTTCGCCACAAACATAAATTTAATGTGTCTCAGAAATTTGACACTTATAACAAAATGCCAATAAACCTATTTTATATAGCTGGTAGAGTCAATATCATTAAGGCGACCACCCATTATGCAATTTCGAAGAACACCACTTCACACCCAAAGTAAACAAAATAACATGGCGAGAAACGACCCGCTTATTGTTAAGGTACTTCCACATACTATTCAACATTATTCTTATTAACCTTTAAATTTATAAAAATATATTTTCACATGACTTAAATCTATCGATCTTGTGAAGAGCAATATATTTTAATGTACAATCAAAATATAACATGATAAGTTGATATATTACTAAAAATAATTGTAATTTAACAATTGATTTGTTAAAAAATTAAATAAAACTAATTTTTATCATAGATAAAATGATAACGGTAGTGATCACTTGATAAGTGAGAGTTGTAATAACTTGATCTGACTTCATTAAAAACTTATTTCGATAACGACGTTTGGGTATCGGTTACATAGACTTAGGAGTTTTATAGAGAATATGTGGCTACGTCTTTACACTGTTAGCGATCTATTTTGGGGAAATAGCCTGAAGCTATTTCAGGATGATCGAGAGCTACCAGACAGCTTATATTCGATAACACTTCATTGTTGTTTATGCACCGTTCGATGGCAAAATTTATATTGCAATTTATAATACTCGAATCTTATAAATATCGTTCAACGAAATATTTTTACTTAAGAATTTATATAGTCACCTTATGCTCTTTTCTAAATATACAGTACAGCTCGATAGCAAAACAGCTATAGACTAAGTTTAAAAAACAAAACAATGATATTGAGAAATAAATAAAATTTATATAGCAAAAAAGTAACAGCCTGAAAATCCCACTGCTAATATATGTCTTTGGATTTGGAGCTCTATAGGAGGGTAGATTATTAAAAAAAAATACACATATAATTTATTAAATTAAAATTGTATTTTTTTATGTTTTTATTATAATGTTATATTTTATCAAAAGTACAGTTTATATTTTTTAATTTTTTACTTTGGAATAGACTAAAATATTACGCCATACAGATGCATATTCAGTGCTGACAGCTTGATTTATAAACCATTTAATACTTTTAGCGAACAACTCAATAGACTATGCAATGTTTCAACGACGTAAAAATGAATAAAATTGATGTGATAATATTTAACCTTAAGATTTTATATGAATTTATCGATAAAATTATTGCCATTTAAAGAAAAGTAATAGGATTAAAGCAAATTTGTACTTAATTTCCACCTGATCGGATCTAAAATTAATATTGAATTTTGATCAATGGAAAAGGAATTAATTGATTGGCAATTCGAGATTCTCAGACATTTGAATATTTTATTAATTGGAAATCACATAAACTGAATCGGTCTATATCGATGTGAACGCAATTTAATCACAGAGGCAACTTGGTTTTATATATTTATTATATCCATAAATGAGACGACATAGCCAAGTAGCAAGAGCACATGAATCTTAAGAAGGAGTATAAAGTTAAATTTTTTATCATTTGTTTGGTTGTAATAGTAAATCGAGAGTTAAAGTTGAAAATATTTTTTTATGTAAATTACATTATATTTTCTAAGGCTGTGTTTGATTTTACGTTTATGAATATAAAAGATCAATGATCGATCGGGAGATTTATGAATATAAGAGTATCTCGACGTCCCCTTATCTTTACATTTTTCTAATTTTTGCTGACTTTAGGCGCCCTCTTAACCTTAAAATACATAGCATTAACAAAGAAGATATAAAACCAAGTAGACTATATTCATATTAAGCTAAACATGAATCGTCAAATTTATTCCTATGGTTATGTCCTATATAACTTATTCAAGATCCTTGTTGCGTTTATGAACATAAATTTATTATTCCATAGCATACGAATAATTGCCTTTCATTTGCTTACTGATAAAATGCGAGATTGCATCTGTATAATTTCGAACATTACGAATGCAAAATTCTATTCTTGTTTGTAAGGTGAAGTTACGCGCCTCATATCATATGGTTTTGTAACTATTGTTTCAAATAATAATTGCTAAATAGCTGACTATGAATTAATTACTGTTATTAGATAGATAAATAAGGTCGTAAAGCAAAAGGGTCGACTTCCCTGTCATGTAACCAGTGTTGGTAAAAATTTTCTATGTCGGGAAGCTTTTGCCCAACAGTCACCAAAGGCCCACCGTTCTTGGGAATTTAGTTGTTAATACGTCCCTTTTATCTATACTTACACTGGCTCACTCACATATTAAACCGGAACATAACAATAATAAGTATTGCTGCTTGGCGGTAAAACATATGATGAGTAGGTTTTTGTAGGTTACTTACCAAACCGGCTTGCACAAATCTCTACCACTAAGTGATTTTGACTGCTAGTACAAAATAAAGTCCATCCAAGATCTGGTATGTTTCCGCTCAGCAATGTACTTTAATTGTAACTAATCCGTTCTTTGCAAATAAATAATAATAGTTATATTGCAGAAAACTATTATTCAAAAACCAACAGAATTATTTTTACAATTACGTAAACCTAAAAAGAATCGTATTTCAAAAGAGAAAAATATGTTCTGCGAATTTCACACGCTTTATTGGGAAGCAATTACTGAACGTTACCTTTGCAAGAGCTGCTAATAAACTACGTTTCGTATTTGTAGGTGTGGAAGTAATACGAGTAAGAAATATAATATTTTATAATGAATTTTTATATTAGATATTGCTAATTTACTTAACAAGCTAACTCTATCAGAAATAATTTCTGTGACCCAGAAATAAATAATATATTATGTAAGCGTGTTACATAATAATAGACACAAATGAATAAATATGGAAACAATATAATTTTACTGGTGGTGGTATTGTGCAAGCTCGTCTGGGTAGGTACCACCCACTCATCAGATATTCTACCTCAAAACAGCAATACTTGATATTGTTGTGTTCCGGTTTGAAGGGTGAGTGAGCCATTGTAATTACAGGCACAAGGGACATAAAATCTTAGTTCTCAAGGTTTGTGGCGCATTGGCTATAAGCAATGGTTGGCATTTCTTACAATGCCAATGTCTAAGGGCGTTTGGTGACCACTTACCATCAGGTGGCCCATATGCTCGTCCACCTTCCTATTCTATAAAAAAAAAAAATTAATGGTAAAAAAGATAATTAATTAAATTAAATTAATTAAAGTATTCTATTTGATGCCTCTGTGTCCCTTTCCGTTCCGTGCTTCGTGCCAGTGACTGTGTTAATTGTGCGCAAAATATTCTGATGATGACTCAAAAAGTTACAGAACTACATTTAATATATTATACGCACGCGTACGTGTGTGCGTGCGTGTAATATATGTGAGATTGCACTTATATCTAAGTGTTTTCACGTTAAAAAAAGTATTGTATAGCAGTTGAGTGTTGATTATTATAAAGAGCTCATCTATAAAATCAGTTACCATTATGTAACCAGTAACAGCCTGTTAATGTCCCACTGCTGGGCTAAGGCCTCCTCTCCCTTTTTGGGGATAAGGTTTGGAGCTTATTCCACCACGCTGCTCCAATGCGGGTGCATTATATCTTTCGTCAATAAGAAATGAGAAAAAAATAATGAAAAGTTATTAAACTTTTTTTATTTACCGAACAGTGGCAATCGTCATCTACATGTAATACATTAATTTCCATTAAATTCGGTAAATAAGAATACTCCTAGTAGTTTGAAAAATACTACGAGATAGAGAAAAGCATAAAAAAAAGACGCGGAGAGTGCGGTAAGATGCAAAGTAAGGACGGATTGATAGCTTGGCGCGATACTGATTGTGCTAAAACATATTTTTATTTATATGACATAATTTAAAAATAGAATGGGTTACAAATTATTTTATAACCGATTTTGATCGGCCTAAGCAGTAGAAAATTTACACACCGATTGAATAATTTATAGAAATGACATAAGTATCTATTTATATAATTTTTTAAATTTCAATCGTGATCAAACGTTAAAGAAAGCCGAAATAATTCAATTCAATTCGAATAAAAATCCTGGCATTTTTTTCCATTTGCTCTTCAAAAAACAACAAAGAAACAAAAAATATGTCAAACTTTTCTTGGATAAATATTTAGCATCGTCAATTAATTCCACTTAAAAACGTAATTAAACGATCACATTAAAAACTCCTTTGAGTCGCATAATATAATTCTTAAACTCGTTCCTGTCATGCTGTATCTTAAAGGAATCTTGAAACTTAAAATTGTCAACAATTAAATGCAGCACGGACCATAATTATAGAGGAAAAAGTAGTCGAAGCCATGTCAATATAAATTGTAAAACAATCGTGCAAAGGTGAGACGGTAGATTAAAATTCTTTTCCGAACGATTGTGCTGTGAAGAGAACCGCAAAAACTTGGCGCAGAGCCAACAGGTTTCGTCTGAAACAAGACGAATGAATGGCTCGAATTTATTTATCGGGAGTGACTTACTGACGATTTTCTAGCTTTAAACATTTTATTAAAGTTTGGCCTCCGTATATCGCACCGGTAGTACGCGTACCGTCTGAAGAATTGATCTTTCTCAGAATATATATGTGCATTACTCATCTCTTAAACGTTCGATGGTAGATATTTGCACTAGATGTTGATAGCATATACTCGTAAAGCATGGAGTCAATAATATTTTATGTCGAAACAAAAATTTTATAATTGTAATCACTTACTATTGTAAAGTTTGCGATTTTTTTAAGACACAAAACATTTTTAAAATTTACGTATTAATGAAATACTCAAACCGGATATGACACGCTAAATTGATGCGTATATCTTTTGATTATTATTTTAATTTTGATCAATTTAACGATCGTTTCTGCAGTGGGTTTTATGTTTTTACTTAAATTACTTCTGAAATAAATCGACTTCAAACGATAAGGCGTTTGTAACATATATCTTGTTTTATTTTAACTGTAATGTTAAGAATAGCAGGACATAATAGTCCTGTCAACTGGTAAATTAGCTAACGAGATAGTGTGTAACAAAATCGGAACTATAATCAACCTCATTTATGGACACATGAACCGGCTTGACTGTAACATATTATACCTAATACGTCTTTATCAATCACGTCCAATTGAACGCATGTGGTAAATACTGACATGTCATCTATAATTTACTATCTGTGTCATTGTTGTATTGGATTTGATGTCAAATATTATTAATTACTAGCAAAACCCGCGGGTTTAGCGTGAAATGCAGTTTGTGATGGAAATCCATACATTTTACCATATTAACTTAAAAATAGGCAGCTAGCTTGAAATTACAGACAGACTCTTCAATATTATTTATTTGTATAGATCAAAATGATATACTTTTATTGCATTGCCATAATAAAGATTGATTGATTGATACGAAGATTGCAGGTTCAAGCCCATTGGCGTTGTTGGGTTACTGAACCCTGCCTTCCGCTCCTTGGTTGTGGGTTCGATTCCCTGAGTATTGGTGTATTATGTACAAAAGTATCTATTATTTATTTAAACATCGTTTTAAATTTATATTAAATATTTGTACCAGTCGGTTATTGCTTATAACACAAGCAATAAGTTGCCTACATTAGGAACAGAGGACAATGTGTATAATGTAAATATTTATATAAAAAACAAGAAAAAATGAAAGAAAAACATGAAAATTGACGCCACTTGTGTATCCACTAACCAACATCATACTAGTGTGATATAGCAACTCCAAGCCTTCTTCTCCCATAGGCAGACCTTAGCCCAGTAGTGGATTATTTACGCTTACTTTTTTGTCATACTTATTTGTTTTACAGAAAAATAAGTTTATTTGTCGGATATGTTTTTAGTTCATGGTTTTAATCGGAGCATACGCATATTTATTCTATTTAAATAACATGCGGAAGAAGCGAAGATAATGGGTGTAAATCAGGACAAGCACTTCGGTGTTTCTCATGGTCTTAATTTGTCTATCATTTGTCTCATGCTCAACATATATGGAAAGCATCCTGAGAAATCTCTAAATGCCAGGAATAATTTTATTTTTATTATTATTATTAGACCTCAAAATCATTTTGATTAGTGTGAAAACTATTCAAAAATCTATTTTTTTTGAAATAGTTAAGTATATATTTATTTTTATATTTTTATACATTATACATTTTAGATTTGGGTCCCATGGTGACGAATGGGTTACCAAGGCTGATGTAATTCAATTATCGGTTACAATAATAATCGCGGTTAAAATAATAATAAAATATATAAAAAGAAAACATCGCTAAAATTTGAAGTGTATAAATTTTAAGCACCAATTCGTATATTAAGTTTAATTTAATAGTGAACCTGTACATGATACGCTTAAACAGTGTAATTTCACATTGATTTCCATCATCCAACGCTTAGGATCTCAAATGACACTTTCATATCATAAAATCTCGTTATAATGAAACCACTCGTTCCATACTTAATTTACATGAAGTGTTACCGAACTGTTTTCTTCAACGATGTTTTAATATTTCGCTTTGTTCAAACAAGATCGGGAGCTTGGAACTAACTTTCCTTTTAAATTCGTTACAAATGTTGTATGAACCATACTTATATTATCATTTGTTGGCTTATGTTAAATAAATAATCTACGCTTATTAAGACTAAGTGGCGAATAAACAATTAGTACATATGATTAAAAGCCGAGATGGTCCAGTGGTAAGAACGCGTGAATCTTAACCGATGATTGTGGGTTTCGCCCGATGAACCAGGGGCAAGCATCACTGAATTTTCATGTGCTTAATTTATGATTATAATTCACCTCTTGCTTGATGGTGAAGGAAAACATTGTGAGGAAATGCATGTGTCAAATTTCATTGAAATTATGTCACATGTGTATTCCACCAACCCACATTTCAGCAGCGTGATGGAATAAGCTCTAAAACCTGCTCCTCAAAAAGGGAGAGGAGACCTTAGCCCAGTAGTGGGACATTAACAGGCTGTTATTGTACATATGATTTAATTGTAAGTATTTTATAGTTTCGTTACGAATACGAATATCTTATGTAAATCTATTGGTATTATATATTTCGACTTAGATTACAGATTTTATGAAGATTTGCTACGATTTAAAATTATAATACTATATTGTTCATTTTAAAATCATTAGACATAAATCAATGATCTAAAAGTACATTAGTTTTTATAATGTTTCTAATTATTAAATTAGAACCATTATATGTGAAATACAAAAGGTAGAGAAATACAACCTAGCGATGAAAATTCCTTTGTGATAAATTATTCAAGCAACGACTAAGGTCGATAAACTACCGCCGTGACTGGAAAAATACTTATGTATGAAGCTATATATAGGGAGAAATTAAATTCGTCGTAAAATCGAACAATTTAGATTTTAATGACTCCATTACAAATACGCAATAACAACTATCGGCTTTGCCTAGAATGTTATTAATTAAACGATGCTGTCTTCTTTCGTATGTCAAATCAATGATGACGGAAATTGAGAAATCAATCGAAATCAATGTTTATCTAAACACCGCTTAGCAATTTTTCTAAGTAAATAAATAATATATTTCATTACAACCAAATAAATTACTAAAAAATAACGCATCCTACGAAATGTTATACTCTTCTTCTTCTTCTTCTGCCTAGCGTTTTCCCGGCCTAGTAACGCCAGGGTCCGCTTTCCTGCATCTATGCCTCCACTTTGCCCGATCTAAAACGTCCTCCTTAGTGATATCGTGCTCTCTCATATCGTCCCTCACAACATCGAGCCAGCGCTTCTTGGGCCTGCCGCGGGATCTAGGGCCTTCGACAACAAAGTCCAGCCATCGGTCCCCGACATAGTCTGGTGGTCTGCGGCTAATGTGGCCAAAACAACGCAGACGGCTTTCCTGCAACTTATCCGCTACATCGCAAACTCCAAGGCTACCACGGATGTGCTCATTACAAATGCGATCTAGTCGCGTAACGCCACACATCCACCGCAGCATCTTCATTTCCGCGACATGAAGTTGCTGAACGTGTCTCGCGAGAGTTGGCCACGTCTCTAGCTTACGAAATGTTATACACCTAAAATAATTTATTTAATTGTGCCTTGTGGCCGAATAATTAACAACTTTAACTCGTCTGTATATCAGTCACTACTTATAACAAAATAAAAGTCCCACCGCCAAAACTATATAAATTTTTACCAAACGGATTTTCATATAATTTAAACGAATAGCCAGAGCGATTCATGGGAAAGATTTACGTGTATAATTCATTAAGGTATGACGATGATGATTGAAGGTGTAGGAAAAATCTTGCCGATTGGAAGCTTCACTGGCGTGCACCGTGTAAATCAATTGAATTGTATGTATTTCGACATAAACTTTTATGCGCTCTTATTCTATATCCGTGAAGATGGGTAGTTGGGTAGCTAGTATTAAATACGTTTTGAATGAAACCTTTAGAGATTTTTTTAATGTAATAAAAATATTATTAAATAACTATTTTATATCGCAATTAGCATGAATTAAAGAATTAAAACTCTTCTAATGAGCAATATTTTTTTTCGATGATTTCCTTAGTCTAGACTTATAGGTTTTTTATTTCAAAATTTAATTCGAATTTAAAAAAGATTTAAGGTGAAGCTCTTTTTCTTTAAAAAATACGTAAGCGTATGTTTATTACCATTAGCGCTTCTCCTTAATATAAGTTACAAAATGCGTTATACCATTCACATACATTTTTAACGATAATCGATTTTAAAATAAAAGTACTGTTAAATTAAAAGCCCTTAGTTATTTCTAATAGTGGTAAGTGAACTATTTTATTACTTTAATTTACATTATATTAATTCAACTATTAAAACTTTATGTTACCTTTACTAACAGGTAAGAGGCTTTTTGTTTCTTTTTCTATAGATAACCATATTCTGTAATAACATAACTATACGAGTCATAAACATATTTTAAAATAAATCTCGATCGTTTGATTCGTTATGATATTAGAATAAGGAATAGTTTTATGACTTTGGTAACTAACAAAGGAAATATTTCTTTAAAAATATATATATGTTAAGCTAGACCTTTCTACAAAACTAGTGCACACTTACGGTGACCTAAGAGCTAGACGCTTTCGTTGCTCAAAGACTGCAATAGAGCCTAACAATTCAGAGATAATCATGTGCCAGCGTTTGAGGCCAAATTCGGCACAGGCCATTATAGACATGTATTTTTTTATAATTAGTATTTTTTTTTTCTGGTATCATGATATTTATTTTCATTTGTTATTAATTGAGAGTCAAATGGCCCAGGGAGAGCGCAGTGGTTAGAATACGTGGTTCACAAACAAAGATTGTTGTTCAAGCCCGTCCACTCTTTTCATGTACTTAAATTTTATTTCTGTAATTGGTAATATAAAATTCAGCCAATCTGCAATGTAGCAGCGCATTGGAATAAGTTTCAAACCTACACCTCAAAAGGAGGCGGCGCTTTTTTATTGGCAATACGTTTGGCCACAAACATATCGCATGGTTTGTACTGATGTAATCCAAAAATGAACGCCAACCTTGAAAATTCCCGTTAAGACATTTAAATTATGATATTAAATATATAACAACAAAATAACAATCAACTTAAAACGTAAGCTTAAGACAGAATTATGGAAATATCTGCTTTACTCATAAAGCTGAAATACTATTTAATAATGATTTTAATAATTAATACATATTTGCGTCTTTGTTTACGTTAAATAATAATTGGTGGAAAAGAGTAACTACTGAGTTTCTTGCCGGTTTCTCTCGGTAGAATCCACATTGTAAAACGGTGGTATATTAGCATTTAATTTAATAGTGGAAAATGACATAAATACATACATAATATCATATATTTTTATTACATTTTCTTTTTTATAAAAAAAAATTCAGTGGACACCTTGTGGAATGTGGCGAACACTTACCATTAAGTGTTCGCCACATTCCATAAACATTGACGCTGTTTGAAATATTAACCATTCCCTACATCGCAAATTCACCACCAACCTTAGGAACGAAGATGTTATGTTCCTTGTGCATGTACTTACACTGGCTCAATAAAGCATCACACGGGAACACAACAATTTTAAGTATTGTTTTTTTTGCGGTACGTACCACAGAGTATAATCACATCACAATTTCGAAGTCTTGTGGCATATAATATTGTTTATTTAATATGATAAAATATAACCGCGGTACCTGAACACACTAATCCCGCACCGGGGCACATATACGTTTTAATAAATAATGCAGCCGGATAGTAAACGATGAAGACTTAAATAAATATTAGCTAGAGCGGAAATGTATGAAATTCTAATTGGTTCGCTGATTCACGGAGTCCGGTCTAATTTTAAATTTAAATGGGATAGACACGTCCGTTAAAATAGAGCTATGAAACATTTTGTTGACACTAAAATTTTTGTTGTTGTTCACTTTGATAACTTTTCTTCTATGAGTAAAATAGCGCGCTTTATTCAACCTATAAGAACAATTGTTTATGGGGCATGTTCGTTTCGAATGCGGAAACAGCTAGTGTTGACAAAAGGAGGTCTGAAATATCTGTTTTTTATTTTATTTTATTTTTTAAAAACACAATACCTATATTAAAAATTCGTATTACTGTTGCGTCAAAATTTCAACAATTTAAATTGTAGCTATCGTTCTTGTTGTCTTATTATCGTTGGAAATAATCCAATTGAGTTATTGTCGATTAAAAGCTACAAAATTACTTTGTTTAGATGATGGTAGATACAATATACATAATACTGTCTTCTTCTTTCGTATGTTTTTTTTTTATATGCCCCGGGTGGCAAATGACTCTATTCCACCTGATGGTAAGTGGTAGTAGAGTCCAAACGCGACGACGGCCAGTACAGTCGGGAAGAATGTTCTGTACTAGCCGTCCCCGCCTTGCCGGCCCGCAAGATGCCTCTTCACGCCTCGTTTGAAGGAACCCGGGTTGTAAGAGGAGGGGAACACGTGAGCTGGTAAGGAATTCAATTTTTTGGTAGTGCGACAAAGAAAGAAGTTGCCAAATTTCTTTGTGCGCGATGGAATTGATGTCACAGTTAGGCGGTGACATCGAGAACCAGCTCGCGTGGACTTAAGAAGGAAGGGGGAAGCAGGAATTAGAGAGAATAATTCCTCAGAGCACTCGCCGTGATACAGACGATAGAAAGCGCTCAGTGCTGCTCTCGCGACGCAATTGTAAAGGTTCAAGGGTGTTTGTGACCTTTACGTCGCCAATAATGCGTATTGCACGTCGCTGCAACCGGTCCAAGACCTCCATTAGGTACTTAGTGGAGCCATCCCAAAGGTGCGAGCAATATTCAACGCAAGACCGTACCTGTGTTTTGTATAACAGGCACAGTTGTTGTGGCGTGAAAAAACGCCGCACCTTGTTCAGAACTCCGAGTTTTCGTGAAGCTGTTTTTGTAATAGCCTCGATGTAATCCCTTGGACTAAGGTCGCAGCGAACGTCCATCCCCAGCATGGCGATTTTGCTTTGTATCATCAGCGGTGTGCCACAGAGGGAGGGATGAGGGTAAAATGGTGACTTTTTCGCTGTGAGAGCGCACACCTGTGTTTTCTTGGCATTAAACTCAACAAGATTATCAGAACCCCATTTGGCGATGAGCTCTAATGTCCTATCGAGTTCAATGACAAGATTCTCCCGCCTCTCCTCAGTTTCCGCCCGCCCAGCCACTGCGCGTCCGTGGTATCCACCATGCACTGTACTATCATCTGCATATCAATGTATGTTCCCAAGAGAGAGCATATCATTGATATGCAAAAGAAAGAGTGTGGAAGATAGCACAGATCCCTGGGGGACCCCAGAATTCACTACATAGAATTGTGAAGCGCAACCATCTACTAAAACACGAAGGCTACGCTTGTGTAGGAAGCTGGCAATCCAGGTGCATAGCTGAGCAGGCAGACCATATGCCGGTAGCTTGGAGAGATATCGAGGCTGACAGCCAACGATTCTCCATTCTTGTCGATAGCTTCACCCCAGAGGTGCGTTACGTACGCTAGAAGATCACCTGTGGACCGTTTTGGTCGAAACCCGTACCGACGATCATTAATTTGACAGTGATCATCTAGGTAATGAATCAGTTGGTTGTTTAAAATCCGTTCCATCACCTTACAAAGTACTGAGGTGATAGCTATTGGCCAATAATTTGCCGGGTCAGACCGATCCCCTTTTTTGGGAACCGCTTGCACATTAGCTCTTGTCCAAGCCTCCGGCACACATCCCGAAGAGAGAAAAAGTTGGAACAGGCGCGTTAACACAGGAGACAGCTCCGCCGCACACTTCTTCAGCACAATGGCTGGTATTCCATCGGGACCACTAGCTTTCCGTATATCGAGTGATTGCAGCTCCGCACGCACATCACGTTGCCTGATTTGGATGTCAGGCATCGTGTGTCCACATGAAGGTATTGTTGGTGGTTGCGCACTACAATCATCGATCACAGAGTTGTCGGTAAAGAGTTTAGCCAGGAGGTCGGCTTTCTCCTGCGGACTGTGAGCTAGCGATCCGTCCGGATTTCTGAGCGGTGGCAGCGAAGGTTGGCAGAAATTGTTTTGCACAGACTTGGTCAGACGCCAGAAGCTACGGGAGCCCCTAGGATGCGAAATAAGGTCATGACCAATCTGTACAATGCGCTGTGCATCCGCTCTCGTGTATGCCTTCCTACAGGACTTTATTGTAGTTTGCTTTCAGTGAGTCATGTGTTTGTGTGTCACAATTGATGTCAAATCAATGTTGACAAAAAGAGACAAATCATTGTTTAATTGAACATCTGCTAGACAGAGTTAATTATATACTAACGATATAATAAAAAATATACATTGAAATTCCGTGACAATGTAATGGAGTAAATAACTCTAATTGTGTAGATAAAGTTTTATTGTTCATATTACTCGTTTTATGACCTGTTACTAACCAGACATTGGAAGATAAACGAAATCTCACATTCCAAGATACCAAACGAACAATTGAAATAGTAGTCTTCTAACCGCTAAAATAGCTCTATAATTTTATTTATGTGTCGGTTCTGTTTAAATACTTTACAGACAACATTGAATGTTCTGTCACGAGACTTTTGTGTTACTGACGAAAATTAGCCTGAGTTTCTTTCGTAACTCATTTTTTTTTAAATATAATTAAATGTAATACATAAATAATGATGATGAAAATTGCATAGTTCGTTTTAAGTGGTATAAGAGTTGCTTTTCCTTAACATATTTTTTTTTTATAGAATAGGAAGGTGGACGAACATATGGGCCACCTGATGGTAAGTGGTCACCAACGCCAATGGACATTGGCATTGTAAGAAATGTTAACCATCACTTACATCACCAATGCGCCACCAACCTTGGGAACTAAGATGTATCTCCCTTGTGTCTGCAATTACACTGGCTCACTCACCCTTCAAACCGGAACATAATACCAAGTACTGCTGTTTTGCTATAGAATATCTGATTAGTGGGTGGTACCTACTCAGACGAGCTTGCACGAAGCTCTACTGGTGGTAGAGCATGAATATATACTGTAATTTCATTACTAGGACCTGCATGAAGTAGCAATGGTCTATTCGGACAAGAAAGTAAAAAAACCGCTAAGATTTTTTTCTCGGTTCTTTTTAGATTAGAGTATTTTCTTTACCGAACCAGTGGTAGTTTTTAATTTGACAATCAATAAGTAAGTGTAATGCTTCTATGATGAATATATAATTTTGGCGTGTAAACATCTTAGTGCTCGGTACACGGAGAGGGCTTACTGAGACTTCGAGCGTCTGACGAGTAAGTGTAAGTTTTCAAGCGTCAGATGACGTCTTCGTATGATTTGTTATTTCCACATCAATTCTCGTGAACTTGGCACTCTTATCATTAAAATAAAACACAAGTTATTGAAACCTGCGTATCAAGCTGTTCTCCTTAAAGCTAAACAAGGGAGGAATTTAAAAACATGAATTAACTACGCACGGATTCGAACCAACGTCCTTCGCATAAGGTCGATCTTAACAAAGGTTTTCTATCTACTGAGTCACATCAGCTCTTAATCACATTTAACTTATTATTATATCATATTATGTTGATCATAATAAAATCGCAATGGAAAAATGTTAATCGAATCGACAAATACCAAGTACCTTGGTTATATTAGTAGGTTGATAAAATAAACGTTTGTGTTAAGCCTTCGTAAATACGAGTACATCTCCGAATTACATAATAAGCTCAAATGGCTCCCGATTCGTTTTCGTAGGGAAAGTCATCTACTATTCTCTTTTACGCTGAATCCTTTTGAACGCTTCGGTTTTGTGTACATAACAAACAGACGTTGACTTGTATTGCTCTTCTGAAAACTTCACCTTTATACTTTTTCTTATATTATGGGCATATCTAGTCTCACATCAATTATAATATCCTTTGCTTGTTGAATTGTTGAAATCAATGCCACTTCCTGTTATTTTTTTTTTACAGAATTGGTAGACTAATGAGCTAATGGGCCACTTGTTGGTATCTGGTTACCACCCCCCATAGACATTCGCATTGAAAGGAATATTAACCATCGTTTATATTGCCAATGCGCCACCAATCTTGGAAACTAAGATGTAATGTCCCTTGCGCCTGTAATTACACTGGCTCACTGACCCTTCAAACCGAAAGACCACAATACCAATTACTGCTGTTTTACGGTAGAATATCTGATGAGTGGGTGGTACAACTACTCTGGGTAGATACAAAGCCCTACCACCAGTAATATAATAATAAATATCTTAATCCCACGGTCTAAAGATAATTACTATTCACTCTAAGAAAAAAAATTACAAATGTGTCCATAAGATATGTACTATGGATACATTTAGTTAGTGACTGATAAGTATATAAACAAGTTATATACAAATATTACACCTATTTCTATCTCTTGTGCTTACCTTAAGTACAATTGCTTAACCGCCGAGCTGAGATGACCTAGTGTTAAGAACGCGTGAATCTTAACCGATGATCGTGGGTTCAAACCCGGGCAAACAGCACTGAATTTTAATGTGCTTAATTTGCGATTATAATTCATCTAGTGCTTTACGGTGAAGTAAAACATCGTGAGAAAACCTGCATGTGTCTAATTTCACTAAAATTTTTGCCATATGTGTATTCCACAAACCCGCATTGGAGCAGCGTGGTGGAATAAGCTCCATACCTTCTCCTCAAAAAGGGAGAGGAGGCCTTAGCCCAGCAGTGGGACATTCATAGGCTGATACTATACTATACAATTGCTTTGTTGTTGTTGTAATTAGATGAGATTATCACTTGTCAGTGTTAATGCTGCTATTATTTTATTTTAGCTCTTGGTAATTTTTCTATTAGAAAAAAAGTATAAAAATACAAAAAAAAAGTAAAAACCCAGAACTGGAGAGACAGTTCAGATTTTTCTTTTTGTATTCAATTGCTATATCAATAATATTAGATCATGAAGATTATAAGTTTGCAAAATAACTTTAAGAACTTATTCCCTATTCCTTCAATGATCATTAATTAGTACCTGAAAAAGGTATTCTAATTTTAAAATTTAAAAATAAACACCTAAGTAAATGTACATATTTAATTAACTAAGCAATATGAAAATAGAGAATGAAATTCAAAATTTAAATACATGCAATGAACATTTAAAATGCGCTCGTTTGAAATTAAATATTGAAACTTAATCAAAGACTTGATATAAAACAAAAAAGTACAGTCGTTAAACTTGTTATAAATAAACCTTCATTTAATACTCTTTAAGGACGAATAGAGGCGCACTGTGAATTTTTAACGACCAGTTAAAACGTCAGTAAACTGTTTAATGAGATTATTAAACCAGTAGGGAATGTTTATCAATTCAACCCGCCTTTTCTGGAACCATGAAAACGTAGCGCTATTTAAATTTTAACAGCACATCTTTAGCTGGACGAAATGGAAGTTTGAATAAATAAACTAACCAGATTGTGACGTCACGCAGACCGCTGACCTACTAACGTCAGTGGGCGACTTCAAATAAATCGCGAGATAACAGTGAGAAGTCGGAAGTATCTTTAGTTAAGTATCCGTTTTGATTGGATGTTTCGTAGTTATCTAAACTTTAATAAAAATGAAATGTAACTTAATACATACGTAAAACCATTTTTTAAGATAAAATTAATGTGGAGTGAACATTGATAGTATTGAAATGATTTTTTGTCATCATCCTAATTTATACTATAAACTATACATATAATATTGTGTAACATACTATGATATTGAAGTATTTAATAATATTAGATATATGTTGCAAAAGATAATTACGGGATCAAACCTGGGCCAGGACCACTGAATTTTCATATGCTTAATTTGCATTTATAATTCATCTCGAGCTCGGCGGTAACAGGAAACATCGTGAGGAAACTTGCAAGTGGCAGATAAAAATATGCCACGTGTATCCACCAAGCAGTGTGTTGGAGTGCGTTCAAACCTTTTGTTCAAAAAAGAGAGAAGCCGATACATGTCTCCTGTTATTATTCTCTATTAATATTATCTTCTGGGTTTACTCATTGCTGTAAGAAATCTCTGTTAGGGATAAATGAGCATGCTCTTTTTATTATTTAAATTATATTATATTTTTAGTTCTCTATTTAAATTATTGTAATTGTTTTATTCCAGGTACATACATTAATATTAGAAAAAAAAAAAAATATTAATTACTTTTCAAAGAATTGTTCTATCTATTTAAACATATGACTCACTGTTTATTATATATATTTGCTAAAATGTGTTGTACAAAATGGCTGTTAACGCTAAACTCCTCTCTATAGCTGAAAACTTGGTTATCTGTGCCCATCTCCAAATGACTTACAATAAAAAATCAATTATTAGGATATTTATTTATTTTAAGCCACTCAAGAAAAGATAACGATATATTTTGACGCGTAATTTAATTTTTTACTATATCTGAAACTGCATCACCAAATATAATATTATAAACACGTGTCGCAATAAAAATTAATTCTATACGAAAATTTGTGCAACTATGAGTAATGTAAGTTTATTTTAAAGGTAAAGCTGTATAACAAGAAACTTGTATTCTTGTTAAAATTAATTATTATCTTAAAATTAAGGACATTATTAGCGCTTAAGTCAATACCTAACAATTAGGATTAACTAGTGCTAACGATGTCAAGCCTAGATTTAAACAAGACGTGTTACATGCTAGATTAAACACTAGATATTTAGATAGATATTTTGAAGTTCTACCGCAAAACAGTACTGCTTTTTATTATTGTGTTTCGGTTTAAAGGGTGAGCCAGTGTAATTACAGGCACAAGGGACATAGCATCATAGTTCCCAAGGTTAGTGGCGCATTGGCGACGTGATGGTTAATAATTCTTACAATATATATCGTTGATGACCACTTGCCATCAATAAAAAACCTAGATACAATATACTATCTTGTTATTGTATCTAATAATATAATAAAGTTGAATTAATTATAAAATGACAAACACATTAACAAACACGCAAATACACACACAAACGTAAAAGTTACAATAAAGAACAAAATATAAATAATATAAATTATCCAGTTCACCTCGGTTCTTAAATATAATTATATAAGAACTGAAATTCATTATGTAGAATATATCTTATGCAAGGATAGCATCATGTTTCTTGTTGTTTTTCATATTTGTTGTTTTCTCCATTGAGACCTTATATATGTATGATATTTTGTGGAATCAGTAATTAATTTAGACGCAGTAGAATAAGAATAAGTAATATTCTTAATTTCTTCTCGTTGAAAATTCGCACGGCATTAATTCTGCAAAGACCTTGCTACGATTTTATTTGATTTCTGGTCAAATTTCATCGTACTATTTGACGCCCAAACGATATTTTTACTATTTGACGTCAAAACGATATTTTTAAAATATTTCTCTAAGGAGAGATGCTAATGAATAGCAAAAAGCAAGCAAAGACCTCCCTCCTCTTGAACATTCTCCATGTTCAGAGTCCCAAGTCCCATGCTTGAACCTAAAATCTTTGATTAAAAACTACGTCACGTAGTCACTGGGCCATTGCAGTCCACGTTTGACTTGCGATAATTACATTCTGACCGTAACTTGCGTGTCCATATTAATTAGAGATCCATTAATAATATATCTTTGAAAAAGTATCTCTAGGCTATGATTTATCATTATGGTATGTGTTATAGATACAGGTCTATGTAATATTGTCTATATACGTACGTTACGTACACAGACAATATTACTTATTTAATCTAATTCATCGTACTATGAGATATGGGAATAGTGCACATTGATTATTAAATTTAATGTGAATGAAAAATAAAATGACAAAAAAGATTTTTTTAGCTTATCTTTGGATAACATACAATTTATTGTTTTAATTACAATGCATTATTGAATTGCACTATAATAGTTAAATTTCCATTTATAAAAAATACATAAACATTTTGATCTTTTAAGTTATTTAAGTTTAGTTATGTAAGTGACATTTGCTTTTTTATATGAAATCGTGTTGTTATTAAATACAGTTTGCGTCTTTATAACTTTATTAAGAGCAAGAATGTTATCATATCGATCTGTGTGAAATGTAACATGTGCCTCAATATTGGATTAATATAATTTTCCTGCATCATACTTCACGGTGTACCATGTATTAGAGACACGTCGCTTGCGATATTTTCCTTCGCATTTGAGTGAAATTTGAATTCTAAATACAAATATAACTAATAAAACGAGAATACGTAGGCATCTGGTGTTCCATCCACAGTCTTTTTAATTTTTGACAACGTATAAATATTCGGAGAAAGATTTTGTTGGAGGCTATATTTACGTAAATAATAAAAATGAAATATTTAAAATATATCTGTATCCGCGCCTGATATGGTAATCCGTAATATACATTGTACACACTAACCATGTTCGTGCGTTGAAAATTTTAAAACCTACATCATGACTGACTAAAGCAAATTTCCTGGAATTATTTAATTTATCAAAATGTATATGAATATAAGCTAAGTCATCATAAAATAATACTAAGACAGTAATACAGTAATGTAATAATATATGCGAATATATCAATATAGCTTATTTTCATTTGTCGATAATTTTGGCAGAACAAAAAACTCTTCAGGGGAATCCCCGACCGCTATACTTAAAAGACCAACCGTAGTTCGTATGCATTTACTATTGACTAATGATAGTAGTTCCCTAGCAGTTGAATGTACAATATAAATATGTCATATATACTCGTATGTGCATTTATACGTCCTTATGTATAATATTATCTTGTATGTATTATGACGTCGATGGTGTAATATTCAATAACATTTTTATAATATTATTATAATTCGTTCAATTTATCGTTATTAATCTAAAAGGTATCATTACTTATTGAAAAATTAAATAACGCAATCGACGACGTTAATTATTCATTCTTCTGACAATTATTCATTATCTAAAGACCCGCCCCGCCGTCTTACGGGTACTATAGGTTTGTTTGTGTATATATTAACAAACTATTAATTAATGAATATATATTTTGTTCGAGCGAAACTTATTAAGGTACGGTGTACATAAAGTATAATGTCATATGTATGTGCTACGTGGTTTGTTAAGGTTTGAAAATTAAACTTTGT